>NC_140178.1:106587835-106758681 GCF_963971535.1 Notolepis coatsorum | reverse complement strand
AGGTTGAACGCGCCACTACACTTCCTGCTAAAAAACAACAGTCCACCATCTTTAAATACCTCGCGGAGCCATTTAGCAACGTAGCATTTATTTTCAGCAAGAAACAAAGTGCAATAAAAGTGCAATAAACAAAAATGGATACATTCACTGTGTGTTCTGCCTCTCATTTGTTGATGAAACAAAACCAACATCAACACAATTTACCACCAAGAGCGGATAGTTTAGTCTCACAAAAAGATCTCAGATGTTGTTAGCTACATGCTAATGTGAATGGCATTCTCCATGTATATAATTAGCATCAAGGCTATTAACGTAGTAACGTTAACGCTAGTAGAAATGGATGAAAACTTTATTTAACAGATTGCAGAATGGGGACAATACAATACGGCTCAATACACACAATTTGTTAAGGGGATGCAGACTGTTGTAGTTTGGACTGGGCTCCTTATAACAATAACTTGACAACACATGAGCTACTTGGGACAGCTCTGCTGTAAACACTGGAAATAACCGTGCGTGTTACACATGAATAAGCAATCTGAGGAGGACGCAGCTGATATCCTGTATAGCCTCCCCATATGGCCAGTTGGTGTCGGGAGACAGCAAATTATGGACTAATGGACGGAGTCGAGGTCCAGCCAGGGGAGAATTTGGCGTCGGTCTCTACTGCGCATGGGCATGAACGGCTCCCTCCTCCCTCCCTCCCTCTCTCTCTCTCTCAATCCTCCCTCTCTCTCTCAATCCTCCCTCCCTCCCTCCCCCCCTCCTCCCTCCTCTCTCTCACCTGTGCGAGGCCAAGTTGGGGTGCATGAAGGGCCCGGGGATGTTGCTCTCTCTCCCTCTCTCCCTCCCTCCCTCCCTCCCTCCCTCCTCCATCCCTCCCTCTCTCCCTCCCTCTCTCTCTCTCTCTCTCTCTCACCTGTGCGAGGCCCAGTTGGGGTGCATGAAGGGCCGGGGATGTTGCTTCTCTCTCTCTCCTCCCCCTCCCTCCCTCCCCTCCCTCCCTCCCCCCCCTCCCCCCTCTCTCTCACCTGTGCGAGGCCCAGTTGGGGTGCATGAAGGGCCCGGGGATGTTGCTCTCTCTCCCTCCCTCCCCACGTCTCTCTCCCTCCCCTCCCTCCTCCCTCTCTCCCTCCCTCCCTCCCTCTCACCTGTGCGAGGCCCAGTTGGGGTGCATGAAGGGCCCGGGGATGTTGCTCTCTCCCCCTCCCCACGTCTCTCTCCCTCCCTCCCTCCCTCCCTCCCTCCCTCTCTCCCTCCCTCTCTCTCTCTCTCTCACCTGTGCGAGGCCCAGTTGGGGTGCATGAAGGGCCGGGGATGTTGCTCTCTCCCTCCCTCCCCACCTCCCCTCCCTCCCTCCCTCCCTCCCTCCCTCCCTCCCTCCCCCCTCTCTCTCTCACCTGTGCGAGGCCCAGTTGGGGTGCATGAAGGGCCCGGGGATGTTGCTCTCTCCCTCCCTCCCCACCTCCCCTCCCTCCCTCCCTCCCTCCCTCCCTCCCTCCCCCCTCTCTCTCTCACCTGTGCGAGGCCCAGTTGGGGTGCATGAAGGGCCCGGGGATGTTGCCCTCCAGCTGGATGATGGTGAGGCGCAGCGTGGAGACCGTCAGCGCGCGGGAGCCGTGCACCGAGCCGTTCCACTTGAACTCGGCGGCCGTGGTCAGGCTGAACTTGTGCGACAGGTGCCTGCGCTTGTCGTGGTCCTCGCGGTGCTGGTGCTTGTTGAGCGCCAGGACGTTGGTGCTGTACTGGTTGTGGTACACCCGGTACTTGCCCTCCTGGCCCAGTTTGAACAGGTTGCTCACGTCGGTCCTCGCCGGCGCCGGGTCCTTCCTGACGCTGCCGGGGCGAGAGGCAGCGTCTCCGTCGGAGGGCGGGGGGGGGGACTGAGGCAGAGGACCAGACACATGTATTATTACACTGAGGCAGAGGACCAGACACATGTATTATTACACTGAGGCAGAGGACCAGACACATGTATTATTACACTGAGGCAGAGGACCAGACACATGTATTATTACACTGAGGCAGAGGACCAGACACATGTATTATTACACTGAGGCAGAGGACCAGACACATGTATTATTACACTGAGGCAGAGGACCAGACACATGTATTATTACACTGAGGCAGAGGACCAGACACATGTATTATTACACTGAGGCAGAGGACCAGACACATGTATTATTACACTGAGGCAGAGGACCAGACACATGTATTATTACACTGAGGCAGAGGACCAGACACATGGGGGGGGACTGAGGCAGAGGACCAGACACATGCATTATTACACTGAGGTATGAGATACATGCATTATTACACTGAGGTATGAGACACATGCATTATTACACTGAGGTATGAGACACATGCATTATTACACTGAGGTATGAGATACATGCATTATTACACTGAGGTATGAGACACATGCATTATTACACTGAGGTATGAGACACATGCATTATTACACTGAGGTATGAGACACATGCATTATTACACTGAGGTATGAGACACATGCATTATTACACTGAGGTATGAGACACATGTATTATTACACTGAGGTATGAGATACATGTATTATTACACTGAGGTATGAGACACATGCATTATTACACTGAGGTATGAGACACATGCATTATTACACTGAGGTATGAGATACATGCATTATTACACTGAGGTATGAGACACATGCATTATTACACTGAGGTATGAGATACATGCATTATTACACTGAGGTATGAGACATGTATTATTACACTGAGGTATGAGACACATGCATTATTACACTGAGGTATGAGATACATGCATTATTACACTGAGGTATGAGACACATGTATTATTACACTGAGGTATGAGACACATGTATTATTACACTGAGGTATGAGATACATGCATTATTACACTGAGGTATGAGATACATGTATTATTACACTGAGGTATGAGACACATGTATTATTACACTGACTGAGGTATGAGATACATGCATTATTACACTGAGGTATGAGACACATGTATTATTACACTGAGGTATAATGAGATACATGTATTATTACACTGAGGTATGAGACACATGCATTATTACACTGAGGTATGAGACACATGCATTATTACACTGAGGTATGAGACACATGTATTATTACACTGAGGTATAATGAGATACATGTATTATTACACTGAGGTATAATGAGATACATGTATTATTACACTGAGGTATAATGAGATACATGTATTATTACACTGAGGTATGAGATACATGTATTATTACAGAGGTATAATGAGATACATGTATTATTACACTGAGGTATGAGATACATGTATTATTACACTGAGGTATAATGAGATACATGCATTATTACACTGAGGTATAATGAGATACATGCATTATTACACTGAGGTATAATGAGATACATGCATTATTACACTGAGGTATAATGAGATACATGCATTATTACACTGAGGTATAATGAGATACATGTATTATTACACTGAGGTATAATGAGATACATGCATTATTACACTGAGGTATAATGAGATACATCCATTATTACACTGAGCTATAATGAGATACATGTATTATTACACTGAGGTATAATGAGATACATGTATTATTACAGAGGTATAATGAGATACATGTATTATTACACTGAGGTATAATGAGATACATGTATTATTACAGAGGTATAATGAGATACATGCATTATTACACTGAGGCATAATGATACATGTATTTATTACAGAGGTATAATGAGATACATGTATTTATTACAGAGGTATAATGAGATACATGTATTATTACACTGAGGTATAATGAGATACATGTATTATTACAGAGGTATAATGAGATACATGCATTATTACACTGAGGCATAATGATACATGTATTATTACAGAGGTATAATGAGATACATGTATTATTACACTGAGGTATAATGAGATACATGTATTATTACACTGAGGTATAATGAGATACATGTATTATTACAGAGGTATAATGAGATACATGTATTATTACAGAGGTATAATGAGATACATGTATTATTACAGAGGTATAATGAGATACATGCATTATTACACTGAGGCATAATGATACATGTATTATTACAGAGGTATAATGAGATACATGTATTATTACACTGAGGTATGAGATACATGTATTATTACAGAGGTATAATGAGATACATGTATTATTACACTGAGGTATAATGAGATACATGCATTATTACACTGAGGTATAATGAGATACATGTATTATTACACTGAGGTATGAGATACATGTATTATTACACTGAGGTATAATGAGATACATGCATTATTACACTGAGGTATAATGAGATACATGCATTATTACACTGAGGTATAATGAGATACATGTATTATTACACTGAGGTATAATGAGATACATGCATTATTACACTGAGGTAATGATACATGCATTATTACACTGAGGTATAATGAGATACATGTATTATTACACTGAGGTATAATGAGATACATGTATTATTACAGAGGTATAATGAGATACATGTATTATTACACTGAGGTATAATGAGATACATGTATTATTACAGAGGTATAATGAGATACATGCATTATTACACTGAGGCATAATGATACATGTATTTATTACAGAGGTATAATGAGATACATGTATTTATTACAGAGGTATAATGAGATACATGTATTATTACACTGAGGTATAATGAGATACATGTATTATTACAGAGGTATAATGAGATACATGCATTATTACACTGAGGCATAATGATACATGTATTATTACAGAGGTATAATGAGATACATGTATTATTACACTGAGGTATAATGAGATACATGTATTATTACACTGAGGTATAATGAGATACATGTATTATTACAGAGGTATAATGAGATACATGTATTATTACAGAGGTATAATGAGATACATGTATTATTACAGAGGTATAATGAGATACATGCATTATTACACTGAGGCATAATGATACATGTATTATTACAGAGGTATAATGAGATACATGTATTATTACAGAGGTATAATGAGATACATGTATTATTACAGAGGCATAATGATACATGTATTATTACAGAGGTATAATGAGATACATGTATTATTACAGAGGCATAATGATACATGTATTATTACAGAGGTATAATGAGATACATGTATTATTACAGAGGTATAATGAGATACATGTTTCATCTCTCTCTCTCTCTCCGTCTCTCTCTCTCTCTCCATCTCTCTCTCTCTCACCTCCTTGCTGGCCCTGGGCATGTGGTTCTTAGCCTCCGTCACTGTAGTCCTGTCACCCATGACCCTCTCGTACTCCTCTGCGGGTCACAAAAACATCACACTTAGCATGTAACATTAGCACAACAAGCAAACTCTCAATGTGTGGAATAACCAAAGACCATATTTAACTCATTGACTGCCCATGCGTTATTATTATGATACTAGACACTCTCCCTTGTGTATGGATTTGGTCACACTGTGATAACAATCGATTCCCGATAGGTGGCAGTGTCGCCTACGTTTTGAGTACATCTGGGCCAGTTTCCTGTCCCCCACATGAACTCTGAACAGCAAACTGTTTGTCAGAGACTCGGCAATAGTGATCGTGTGAAGCGAACAATTGGAGATTATTATGAAGAGGAAAAATAAGGTGACGATCCATCCAGAAGGTGCGTTTTCACCCGACTACGTTGGAGTCCGCATTTCTGGTAAATCATAAAAATCCTAAAGCCAAAACGGGCCGCTACCGGCTGGCTGGTCGTTCATACTAACACAATTGGCAAGTGTTAGAGGGTGGGAAAGCCGGTGGGTGGGGATTTGACGTTGTGGACAGCGACTCCTACAGGTTGGTTTGGTGACACTGGTGAGACGGAAGCAGGAAGTGACGGGGGCAGCGTGAGCCTCCCACGCCACGCGTTCAGGGCTGTACGTTAACTTTTTTTGCACATAGCACTGGTGCTACAGAGGTTGATAGTTTTGTAGCACAGGCCAAAATCTTGTAGCACGAGTATAAAACGTCTCTAAAATCTCTAAAAACAACCACAAGTAGTGCAGTTCATTACTTAAATAGGTATGTGACTGGCAAGGGACATGAATCTTGCATACAGGGCACACAAAATCCAAACTTTAACAAGAAATGCTTTCAGACAAATTCTTTCTTTATTTGCCCATAATGTAAAACAAAAAGAACAAGGACCTAACCATATAACCGATATGAAGCAGTCCGAGACCAGGCGCTGATTACAGATTACAGGGAAAGCTAGAAACCAACCTAGAAACCAACATAACAAATAGATATAATGCATACACACACCTGTACATATTTGTGGAACCAAATAAATAAATAAATAATAATTATTATTATAATTATTCGTGTGTGTGTGTGTGTGTGTGTGTGTGTGTGTGTGTCTGTGTGTGTGTGTGTGTGTGTGTGTGTGTGTGCACTGCACACGTATCACAGTTCCAGCATCATGTCTGCTGGCCACTTTTTCAAATCCACACACACACACACACACACACTATTGCATTAATCAGAAGTACAAGGAACTCTGCATGAATGAAAAGTGCTTTATAAATAAAATGAATTATTATTATTATTATTACCTTATTTGCATATTGTCTCGTTATTAGATAGATAGATAGATAATTAATACTTTATTGATCCTGGAGGGGAATTTAAGTAGCCATACGATGGAGTTATATCGGCTCCGTTCTTTTTACAGAGTAAAATTACCGGCTTAAATTTAGTGAACAGCATTTATTCCTTGGCGATGCAATATGCCACATTCATCTTAAGCTTTACCTCGCGGAGATCAGCATCATCCACTCTGGTCGCCTGTTTACTCAGCGAGTGCAAGAGGGTGCCGGTGTCCCGGCCCGCTCAGGGTTTTGTTTAGCGTTGAAGGCATCCCGGGCAAGAATGTGTCGATGGGACGTATTGTGTTTATTAATGTTATCCCTTTTTAGGATATTGTTACCCGCGACATAGGGATTCTCTGATCGGATCTTTTCCGGAGTCTCCCGGCACCAGTGACAGAATAATAATAGCTGCGCTTCCTCATAAAAAATTTGCCACGGAAAATCATTTTTCCACTCTGCGTTATATCTGTACATCTTGTTAATCTTCTCCTTTTGTCTCGTTTCTATTAACGGTGGTCCCTCTCGGGCTCATTTGGGGTTTTGATCTTGTACTTCTTTTGTTGGATTTAATACCTTAAAAAAGCGCTTCATCTTGTCGAAGTCACCCAGTCACTGTACATTGAGCTCGCAACTCGCGGGGATATTGTTCGCTAGGGATTATGGGATTTGGTGTTTGATATATGGACTCTACGCGAGACGGGACATTGTTTTTAATCGCACGAGACTACAAGTACCAAGTGGATAGCGTGGCGCCGTGGTCCATTCAATTTACCGTCACATTTTTTATTTTTTTTTTGCTATTGAAGTCAATCCATTCATCGCACAGACTGACGTCAGTGTCGCACTGTACAGCCCTGCACGCGTTACTCCTCCTCGCCGCTGAGAGTTCGAGCTGCTGCGGTGAAAAGATGCGACAGGCTGCCTCCTCGTGTACCGGAGGGGACACGTGATGCAAGGCTTCTGTCCTCACTACAGCCGACCAGCGGGAGGCATAGTCTAGCAACGATCAAGACAGGGGAGGGAAGAATTGGGTACACGAAATTGGGATGGGAGAAAAATAGAAATGGGGAGAAAAAGTGGATTAGCAGGGATTTTTGGGAACTAGCCACTCTTTAGCCTGGGATTGCACAGGAACGGATGTATGTAGAAATAAACGGTTTGCTCCATGTCTCCATAGCTATAATATAGAATATATGATGGGTCTACAAACATCGTTAAAATGGTCTGAGACGCTGGTGCCAGGGAGTAGAGATGGGAAAACAGCGTGGCAGTCAATGAGTTAAATAATTACCCAACACATTTTTGTGCTAGACTTAACACTTTCAGTGCCACCAGGGGGCGCACGACTTAGTGCTTGAATGCCACCATCGGCGCCAATGTTAACCTTAATATCGCCTAATCTATGTTTAAAATTATGGCTATGTGTCTAATCTGCCCGTCGCTTATCAAAGAATAATTTTCCAGTCAGTGCTGTCAAGGCAGATTGGTTTTTTATCGCTTCATTTCCGTTTGAGAACATTTTGAAAAGCACCCGTTTTGAGGTAAAAAAACAGCCCATTCTGTGATAATCGTCTTTTACTGGAATATTCCAGAACGTTGATATTTGTCGGCCTATTTATGAATCGTTTTCAAATAAACGCTAGATGATCAATAGTATACGTGCACGCACGGGCACGCACATTCGAGGCGCGCGCTGATAATAGCCGTTTTCATTTCCTCATGGATTTTACAGTGAAACCGCTGGAGCACATATCAGAAAAAAGCTTATATCTTCATCAAAACGAGTCTGATTATCCTAACACTGATAACATAGATTCCTTACCTGACATCAGATGGTATCCAACTGGTATATTCCAATTCCTGATCACCATTCGAAAAAATCGATAAGTGTATAGATCTAACATGTATACAGTAGAACTCATGATCCGCGGCGCTCTGAGTCTCCAGAATGAACTCTGGTAACCCCGGCTGCATCAGTGGACTGGAAAATGTGGACTGGAATATTTTTTTCCCCCATCCATTTTCATTGAGTCCATTCCAAAATCCCTGATGTCATCTGGGAGACGATAGGGGGCGCTTTTTTCACATCTGATCGCCGGCGGCCCTTGGGTAGGCTAGGGTAGGCTATCGTAAACACGAGTTTGGCCGTGAGTGGCACTCAAAGTGTTAAATGTCAGTTTAAAAAAAAAAAAAAAAAATCAGTTCTGCTCAAGTGAGAGAAAGGAGGCTCCTTCAGCGCAGGAGGAATGAATGGGTTATTAAACTAGATTTAGTTCACTTGTTCTCCTTGAACAAGGCCTTCTAATATCCATTTCTCGCTCCGCTAAGGCAGATCATTTACTATTTCAAAGTGGCAGTTTAATACAAATAAGAATCAGCAGCCAAAACTAGCTTAGCGCCACAGCTCAGCTCAGCTCAGCTGATGTCACCACTGGTCGTGGGGGGCGTGGCAAAAATTACTGGTACATGAGGGGGGGGGGGGCTGTATATTGATGTTCTTTGAATAATTTACTCACATATAGCAGACTAATGATTTTAGAATATTTAAGACAGAGCTGACCTGTGTCGTGGAAGGAGGACTGGGAGGACTGGGAGGACTGGGAGGAGGACTGGGAGGACTGGGAGGAGGACTGGGAGGACTGGGAGGAGGACTGGGAGGAGGACTAGAGGGAGGACTGGAGGGAGGACTGGGAGGAGGACTGGGAGGAGGACTGGGAGGACTGGGAGGAGGACTGGGAGGAGGACTGGGAGGAGGACTGGGAGGAGGACTGGGAGGAGGACTGGGAGGAGGACTGGGAGGACTGGAGGGAGGACTGGGAGGACTGGAGGGAGGACTGGGAGGAGGACTAGAGGGAGGACTGGAGGGAGGACTGGGAGGAGGACTGGGAGGAGGACTAGAGGGAGGACTGGAGGGAGGACTGGGAGGAGGACTGGGAGGACTGGGAGGAGGACTGGGAGGAGGACTGGGAGGACTGGGAGGAGGACTGGGAGGACTGGGAGCTAGTGAACTGACCTGTGCCGTCCTGGCTGGTGAAGGAGTCCTGGGAGGAGGGCTCAGCGAGGTCGGGCTCCTCAGGTCTCCTGGGGGCCGTGGCTTGGCTCTCAGCGGGGGGCCGAGGGCTCTGAGGGGTCCGCTGTCTCCGAGCAGAGGGCTTCTCCTCACCGCTGGACTCTGCCGTCTCGTCTGCGGGGGGAAGAGGACAGGAGCGGCGTGACACGGCAGCTTCAGGGAGTTTAAAGCCACACACATTACGGGAACTCGCCGTCGAGTCGGACGAGGAGAGAGATACCAGTCTCCTCTCTGTGCAGTCAGCAGGGAGCTATCGGGCTGCAAGCTAGCTTAGCACGAATGAATGGAAGCGGATACGAACCACTAGCCTAGATTCAAACTCGGAGAGAGGCGTTTTTGGCCAAGAGCTAGGCGAGCATAAACATATATATATATATATATATCCAAAGCTAAAAGAAGAATACCTTCAAAAGAAAGGGACCGCACACTCCTCAGGACTGGTTTTTGCTTTTTTTTTTTTTTTTTTTGCACAACGCGTTTCGCTTCTGCTTCCACAGAGAGGAGACTGGTATCTTATCTTCTCGTCCGACTCCGGAGAAGACGATAAGCGGCAGCGCATTATTTCCCATAATGTTGCCGTGTTCCGTGGACAACGTGTCTAATCATCACCAGCTCTGGGCAGAGACAGACTGTGTGAACAAGCGTCTAATGGGGCGGGAACATGCTGTACATGACAGGGAAGCGTGACTATCTCAGGAAGGAATTCCCAAAAAAGAAAAAAATCCAAACCACTCTGTCTCTTTGAAAAATGTGTAATATCACACCAGCAAAACTGCTTGAATCGGGGAGGACGTTTAAGTGGGGGAATAAGCTAGGGCTGTACCGAATGTATATATTTTTTTACATTCAAAGCTTCTACTGAAATCTTCGAATGAAGCTTTGAATGTCTGTCGTCATATCTTATGACATAATCATAAACAATTTAAATAATAAACATTATAATAATAATAATCCTAAAATAGTAATCCAATAAGGGCACGGTTGGTACGAAAGTGATGGTGACGCCTTGATGGAGCGCCGAGCGGATGCAGATAGGCTTATTTGAACTTTTATGACGAGTCATATACTATAATAGGTGGGTGTAATGCGTCTCTCTGTGGTCCGGCTAGCAGGTGGAGGTTCCAGGCAGAAAGCCTTTTGTGTCTACCCGGCCAGCTGGCCGCAGCCAGGGGGCGCTAGCTGCACCAGCGCCAAACACAAGCTTTTGGAAGAGTGTGAGCGCACACACACACACACACACACACACAAGACAATGCAGGTCAAGGACAAGGTTAGAACGATGAATGAAAGACAGCAAAACATGGAATGTGCAGGGCGCCAGGAATAGCAGCTGCAGTATTACTACATGCTTAGAGGACAAGACACGATGGAAGACACGATAGCTCAGGGTTTCACTGTGAGGAGGAACACCATGACTCGGCCAAGAGGAGAAGTCTATTTCTGAAACACAATGGAGACAGGAAAACTCGGAATAGAACATGAGTTAATAATGGTTATTGTGGTGAACCACATAACGCGCTGAGTCGCGGCACGGCCGACCCGGGTTCGATTCCCGGACCCGTCGTTATTTGCCGAATGTCTTCCCCCCCCACTCTGTCTCCCGTTCCTCCTCTCTCTCTCTCTACTGGACTGCCCAGTAGTAAAAAGCGATAAACGGAAATCAAAAAAATAAAAAATAAAAATAAAAATAATGGTTATTGTTATAATAAAGTGTTTAGGGTTGACCCCCGAACACTTTGAAGTTTAAAATCGATGCCTCGGATAATTTTTTGAAAAATCTGCTTTTCTCAGAAAAGATCTAGTCATGAAATAGACTGCATTTATATAGGAGCTTTTATCCAAACTAAAAGCGCTTTACAACTTGTGCCTCACATTCACCCACACATTCATTTCACACACGACGACGGAGGTGACCGTGCAAGGTGCCGACATCGAGAGCAGTTAGGGGTTACGTGTCTTTGCTCAAGCAACAGTGGCTCGAGAGGTAGAGCAGTCGTCTGGTTCCCAGTTCGATTCCCGCTCCACCCCGGGCAGCGTGTCGAAGTGTCCTTGAGCAAGACACTTACTTAACCCCTAATTGCTCCAGATGTGCAGGTCGGCACCTTGCATGGTTGCCTCCGCCGTCGGTGTGTGAGTGAACGGGTAAAATGTGAGGAACAAATTGTAAAGCGCTTTTGGATAAATGCAGCCATTTACCATTTATAAATGCAGCCATTTACCATTTATAAATGAAGCCATTTACTTCTACACCCTGCTGGGAGGAGCTGGAATCGACCTTGGAACCTTCTGATTACCAGACGGCCACTCTACCTCCTGAGCCACTGTCCCCAATGCTGTCTATCCCATAAAGCTCATATTTACCTGCTGCATTGAAACTTTGCAGGCAGGGAGAATGAAGCTCTAATTGTCTGCTGATAATAATTACTGCTGAAGCTTCCAAGTCCAGAGAAAGGTAGCGGGACTATATATGGGTGATAATCACGAAAACCCTGCCTCCCGAATCAATATTTAACCTCACTAGATTGCCCAGGAAAAGTAGCCAGGTGGAACCAAATATTTGTTCCGTCAGCCGGTGTTTCAGGTGAGAGGCATTTCTCTGCGCACGTAGCCCATGTTTCAGGACACAAGGAAACAGGTCACTCAGTTTTCTGCATTTTCTATCTATTCAAATGCTTGTCACGAGACAGGGGTAGATCAAGGGGGAAAAGGCTGTATTTGGTGTGCGACTCTAGGGAGAAAAATAGTACGAGAGTGACTGAGACCAGATGCAGACGTTAACAGCCAAGCTAATAGGGGTGTAACGTTACACGCATCCATACTGAACCGTTTCAGTCGTGGACCTTTGGTTCAGTAGGCGCTGTGTACCGAACAGCGTTTCCGTTAGCCGGTAATTACCGGTATTTTACCGGCAAAATCTGTTTAAGTCCGACATATTTTATCTCTCCGGTCTTAATGTCCGGTGAAAATAATTCCCTGAGTCTAAGCACAATTTGATTATTTGAATTGTATTAAAATAGGCTAAAATTAAATAGCCTATGCGATGAACGAAACGATCATTACATTTGTTTCCTCGTTGCTTCTAATAATGACAACGACGTTGTCGGCGAGAGCTTAGTGCTGGGTGTGCGGACTTTTCTGAAGCTGTAGAGCCGCAGTACCAGCAGTACAATGCAATATTCCAGCAGTACTCCAATTCAGCCATTTTCAGCCAATGTTGGGTGGGGGGCGCTGTTGTGCGGTTCCCAGAAAAGAGCCAATAACAGCTGAACAGCTGCTCTGCAGCGCCATACTCTTTGCAAATAAGTCGTTGCGAGGTGGAGAGAGTCGTCACGCAAACCACGATAATGTTGCCGTCTCTCTGCTTTCTCAGTTCTTCGCTTGATATAATTAATACAAATGTCCAATATAACGGAATTCGTTAGCTCATAAAAATGTGATTATAACAGACTGCTGTTTAGTGTCGGACCGACTGCCCACTATTTTATTTCAAGTCAGCAGCAGCACGGAGTATCGAGGGACTTATTTTATTTGGAATATATTAATGACTGTATACGCAAAAGTAGCCTAGTTTTAAGTAATAATATTATAAATCTACATGCCTTGAGGATGACATTCTTTATATAGCCTGCCTATCAATTGTTTTAAAGCTAAATAAACTATGACCGGAATTAATCTCATTTGTCCGGTAGATTGAAATCTTGCAGGTCACGGAGACCGGCAACAATTTTTTCTAACGGAAACCCTGGTACCGAACGAATGCAACGGTACGGTAACCACCAACGGAACGCGTACAGAACTTATTTTTTTCATGCTGAATTGTATTCAAACCGCCAAGTTCACCCCTTCCCTAAATATAACTTGCGCAAAGGGCCGGGTGTTCGTTCAACTTCAGCCCACGCACAACACAGAGATTACCTGTAATTTAGCATAGCCTCAGTGTGGCGAACGCGGACATTCATACACAGCAACGCGCCTCCAAACAAGGTGTGATAAACATGAATTGATATATTTTCCTTGGCATGAAACAAGAAATTGTATTTAGTAAATACAATTTCTTGTTCCCTATACTATTTACCATTAGGGACCTGCATGACGCTTCTTTCTCTATTCAATAACGTTTTTACCCTGAGGGGTGGTGGCCGCGGTTGTTGTTGTATTCAGTTCAATGACGTCGCGTGTCTCCTGTCCGTCATGCAGCGCATTCAGGCCCACAATCTAATATATATAAATAAATTTAACAAGTCAATTATTAATTTGAATATAGAATATTCATTGACAGCCCTACTTAACAGTTACTGCATCACCCCTGAGTGGAACATGGAAAGCCAAATAAATAAACTTAAACTTTCCCCCAGTGTACCGAAAACCCGTACCGAACCGTGACTTCAAAACCGAGGTACGTACCGAACCGTAGTTTTTGTGTACCGTTACACCCCTACAAGCTAACAAGCTAACATTACACAAGTATAGCTTATGAAGCCGAAATAGCTCAGTTGGGAGTGTTAGACTGAAGATCTAAAGGTCCCTGGTTCGATCCCGGGTTTCGGCAAATAGAAGTGTCTGCCCTCCACTGATGCATGTTTATAAGCGGCACAGTGGTGTAGTGGTTAACACTGGTCGCCTCACAGCAAGAAGGTCCTGGGTTCGATTCCCGCTTGGGGACCAGGTTGCCAGTTACCCAGGTGGGGTGTCTCCCAGGCCTTTCTGTGTGGAGTTCTCATGTTGTCCCCCCTGTGCTCGCAAGGTTTGGTTAAATTCAAAACTGCACAATTCATGTTTAACTTCGCTTCATTCTGTCCCTTCTCGAACAAAACCATTGACTTGAGCTCAGGGCTGCGTCCTTTCCCCCTGGCGCTTCTCCATCTACACCAACCACCTCATCTCCCTGGACAGCTCAGTAAAAAAATTTAAATATGCAGACGACACCACCATCCTCGGCCTGATCACAGACAACGACGAGACCTCATACCGGCGAGAGGTGGAGAGAGCAGCAAGATGGTGCTCCACCAACAACCTCCTGCTCAACAACTCCAAAACTACAGAAAAGCCATCGATTTCAGATCTGCCAAAAAAACACACAAACTCCCACTATCAATCTCTGACCAATCCCTAACTCTGACGGACTCACTCAAATTCCTCGGCACCCACATCAACAATAACACCAACATCACCTCCATCACAAAAAAGGCCCAGCAGCGCCTGTACTTCCTCAGGCAACTGCTGGTCCAATTCTATACCACCATCATACAAAGCATACTCACCTCTTCAACCACAGTCTGGTACGGTTCTGCACAAAAACTCTCCATTCAAAAACTTCAGTGCATCATTAACAAGGCCTCCAAAATCATAGGGTGTGACCTTCCCTCCCTGGACTCCATCTTCACCTCCCGCACAACCACCCGCGCCAGAAAAATTGCTAAGGACCCCTCACACCCAGCACACCCCCCGTTTCAGCCCCTGCCCTCAGGTAGGCGCTTCAAGTCCATCCTCTCAAAAACCACCCGCTTCAAGGACAGCTTCTTCCCAACCGCCATTCGGACCCTGAACTCCCTTGGCCCCCCTCTTCCCCTCCCCCCGGCCCTTACACTAACCAAGCTGCTGACCTGATGGACTAGACTCTTCCGTGTTTATGTTGTGCCGTGTCGTGCTGTGCTGTATTTATGTATTTATTGTGTCATGTTGTGCTGTATTATGTATCCATTTCTGGGAAGGGGGGGGGGGGGGGGGTAAATGTATCTATGTTCGAGTTTTATGTATTGTAGAGCTTATTACACTCTGTACCGATCAAGAATAACACCAACCTGGTTGTGTGGCAATAAAGGAATCTTGTATCTTGTTGCATCTTGTATTGTATTTAATTTTATTTGTATTTAATTTGATTTAGTTATTTTTTTATTTCGTTTTTTTGTTGTTGTTGTTAATACAAATGTGTGTGTTTGTTTTATGGTTGAAATTTTCGAGATAAATAAAGATCAAATCAAATCAAGGGTTCCCCTCCAGAACAAGAGATAAGCATGCAGAACAGCCCATGTCTGCTCCCGACTGGATGGGTCAAGCGCAGAAGCATTTCATCGGCGACCCAATGCACGTGTGTGTGTGTGTCCCATCTTACATGTGTGTGTTGCTGCATGACAAATAAAGACTTCTTATTAGGGATGCACCGATCCGACCTTTTCAGTCCCGATACCGATACCTGGGTTTGGGTATCGGCCAATACCGATACCGATCCGATACCCATTGTCCAATTTTTTTCTCCCCAAAAAAGTTCAAAAGAAATTGTATCCAAGTTTTATTTTATTATTTTATATATATTAAAATATATTTTTTTTAAGAATTGTAAAGGATCACAAGTGTGTTTTTGATTTGTTGTAAACAAAGACAGAAAATAAACTTCATTCATTCAATTAATAAACTGTATGCCTCACTGTCACTGTGTGGCAGAGACTGGGATCATTATTTTGTGCAAGGCAACATCAGGCTTGACTTAAAACATTACTTTCCTAACTTAGTGAAACTAAATGTAACAAATTAACACAGATATAAATGTACTGAATGGTTATTTCTTATTTTATTTATTATAAAAAATTTAAAAAATACCCGATCCAGCTATTTTACTGATATCGGCGGCCGATACCAATACCGGATCGGTGCATCCCTACTTCTTATTTCAGTTTCCTTCAGTATGGAAGGAAGTCGAAGTGGCTCGGGAGGTAGAGCAGTCGTCTGGTAATCCGAAGGTTCCCAGTTCGATTCCCACTCCTCCCGGGCAACTAACTGCTCCTGGTGAGCAGGTTGGCACCTTGCATGGTTGCCGTCAGTGTGTGAATGTGTTAGTGAATGGGTGAATGTGAGGAACAAATTGTAAAGTGCCTTGGATAAAAGATGCTATATAAATGCAGCCATTTACCATTTAAGTCGCAGTAGTCTATACAGGATTCCCACAGACATTGCCAAATGGAATTCAAGGACTTTCAAGTACTTTCCTAAGCACTATTTTTCATTTTAAAAGGGCATTTAAAAGGATAAAATTCACTTTGAAATGCTATTTATCCAATATGTATGGCTTAAAACCACTTTCCGACAATTAGTTACTTTAAATTAAAAAAATATATTTCTTGATTCAGAAATATTTTATCATGCATGAACAAAACGTATGCGAATGGTTGATTTGAATTTCAAGGACATTTTAAGCACCATGGGCTGTTTTCAAGGAATTCCAGGCCTCGACTTTTTTCCCCTCAAAAATCAAGCACTTTAAGCACTTCCAGGACCTTGTGCGAACCCTGTCTATAGTACTAGTATAATATAGTCTATAGTCTAGTAAGAGAGCTAAAATGTGTTTCACAAGCTAGGTAACAAAAAGGAGGCTATTTTCTACAGACCCAACGTTTGGTTTTAATGTCCAGCCCTGGAGGAAATAGAGCTGTCTATCCGGAGCTTCCAGTGCTACACGTGTTACTTGTAACCAAGAAACCAGCCGAGGACCAACAAAGAGCCTCTTTCACAGCCCTGGTCCCATTTAGGCCTATAGTACTAGAAGCAGTGTGAGAGAGGTCAGCAGAGGTAGCATTCTGCAGAGGGAGAGAGAGGGGGAGAGAGGGGAGACATCCCACCAAACTGACAGATAATCACCTTGGCCCACTGTCTTCTACTAGATCTGTCGAACATGGCCAAAAATGACCACATGGGTTCAAACAATGCAAATATCTATTATTGCGCATTATGTTCACAAGAGGGAAAAAAATAAAACGCTTCTGTCTCTATATTCAATATCTAGAAGTTTCACCCTGAGGGATGATTTACAATAAGGTGGGAAAAGTAGGCTACTTACCGGTACATTCTTGACGCCAGAACTCCCAAATGGCTAGCGTTAGCATAAAAACAGAATGGTAGGCCCGGCTGTAGCTTTGTCTCGAGGTTCCACAAGTTTGCCGTCTGGTGTATTTCCAAACGGAACGAACTCTCTGCCGCCATGTCATATACAGTTGTTATTGGCAGGTTCTTCAGCTCAAGGAATATAATCTACATTTAATTGTCACTCCGCTAAATTAAAGTTAAGTAGTGAGTCTCCCGTCCGTCATGTAGTGCATTCATTCAGGCCCACGCGAGAGAGGGAGATTTTCTTTTCACAATCAAATGTATGTTAATAGAATATTCGACCCACACACACACAGCTACACCCACACACACAGCTACCCCCACACACAGTTACACCCACAGAGACACAGCTACACACACCCACACAGAGACACAGCTACACACACACACACACACACACACACACACACAGCTACACACAGAGACACAGCTACACCCACACACACACAGCTACTAGGGGTGGGAATCGCCAGAGACCTCACGATACGATACTATCGCGATACTTTCGTCACGATACGATAGTATCGTGATACTAAATATATCGCGATACGCTGAGTATTGCAAAAAAATATATAAAATTATTTTTTATCACATTTTATTTATTACCTTTTTTCAACTGCAAAGTAAAACTTTGTCAACATGTTTTATCTAATAAAATAAAGTTCAGTCTGTTTATCTCACTTCAATCATTTTTATTGCAGAACATGGTATTTTCTCAAGCAGACAAACTGACAAACTGAACTGTTTGTATTACAGTCATATTCCAACTTAACTGAATGCACATGTGTGTGTGGACTACTGTACTATTACAGGTATTGAAATGAACAATGCAACTTCCTTATACAAAAAAATAAAAATTATTAATGAATAATTAAATATCGATACTTGGCGTTAGGGCTGGGCGATATGGCCAAAAACGTTATCGCGATAAAATAATAAAATTATTTTCATATCACTCGATAATTATCGTCGATATAATTTCTGTCAAGTTTAATTAACTTCTTATGCCCGGCGCCGTTCTTCTACGCAGTAAACACGGCCCAGTGCATAGATTATTATATTCCACCAGGGGGCAACCTACCGCCACTGGATCATATGCATTATAAGAATGGAACTAACACAGTTAGCGACAATCAGTGGAGGTTTCTCTATGACAACACGTGAAACACAAATTCACTGATAATTCATAATTATTATTAATTTACATATATATATATATATATATATATATAAAAACTATAATATAATATATATATATATATTTTTTTTTATTATAAATGTTTTCCTCTTGTAAAAAAAATGCCAGTGAATTTTTTTTTCTTCAAAAATGGCCAGAATTGACCGCTCTGAGCAGGCCTGCACTGCAGTAATTATTCGTGCAGAATTTCTGCACAGGTTGACCAGGGTTAAATAAATAATAAATAACAGCCAATCAAAATAGGCTATTAATGTCATCTAAGCACGGTCTGTGCAGTTAAACTCTTGCCATTGAATGGAGGATTGATTGATTGACAGCCCTTGACATCCAATACACAGAGGTTGAATGATTGACAACCTTCAAAATCCAATCAGAGTATGGCTCCTACGTCTGCAGCTCTGTAGCTACACAGCTGTTTCTCCCCTCGCGGGATTGATTGATTGAAAATTTTATTAACAGAGCACTGAGAGCAGCCACGTTCGTATCTAACATTTAGCACTTTAATAGCAACTTATTTTTCACGGCGGGACATTTACTGAGGACCAGCACAACACACCTGTGGATATTATGATTTAACAAGTCTATCTGTCCAGGAGGATGACAACATTATTGCAGGTATAAGCAGGCAGCCTAGCAGTTTCTAGCTTGGATGATAATAACTAGGGCTGACCTTCGAAGCTTTTTTTGGCAATCGAAGCTTCGGGGCCGAGCTTCGGTTTTAATTCGAAGCTTCGAGGAAAAAAAAAAAAAATTATTTTTTTATTTTTTTTATCTTATGTTGTGGGACTTGTACAGCACTTTCGTAAACTTTGTTGTTTTTAAATGTGCTCTATAAATAAAGTGGGTTGGATTAATTAATTAAGTAGCCCCTTTCGTGACTGTGACGCATCCAACAAGGTTTCACTCGGCTGTGTGATTTAATTCAAGGTGGATCGCTGTTGTCGTTTGAACAACTTCAGATTTCATGGGAACTACCAATCCCCCAAATCAAGAATGTTTAAGATGAATGAAGTAAGATTTTGATTATTTGAAATATGGCCTGTGTAGACTAAACTATGCACAGAATTATGTCAGTCTACAAGGTCCGGATTCTACATGGTCCGGTAGACCTTGTAGACTCCACTACAGACCAATTATCAGTGAATGTTCATGCATTTTTAAGAAGGGCAACTTCCACAAAAAAACAAAGAACTCACCAAAACATCTCAGTAGCACCTTATCTAAATGTTATATTTCATATATGGAGATTCATATTTATTTATGTATTGCATGCATTTCTACATTTTATTTCCTATTTTGTTTATTCATCCCAGTATCTTTCTTTCTTATGTGTGGAATTCTACAAGGCGCGCGCACACACGCGCACACACACACACACACACACCTACACACACACACACACACACTTACATTTAGTCATTTAGCTGACGCTTTTATCCAAAGCGACTTACAAGTTCTGTACGACAAGACAGCAAGAAGGGTATAACTCTATCAGCTGAGTAACAATGTTCATCAAAGTGTTGCGTGTTACAGTGTAGGTTAGTTTATTAGGACAAGTGCATGACAGTAAGGTTAGTCACAGTTAGATTTTTTTTTTTAGTCTTTAGTCGACGGCGAAAGATTGGACGGGATTCGACTGTCCTAACTGGGATGGGTAGTTCACACACACACACACACACACACACACACACACACACACACACACACACACACACATCGAAGTAAAAAAAAAAAAATTGAAAAAAAAAAATTGAAAAAAGATTTTTTTTTTTTTTTTTACTTCGATTTTTTTTTTAATGTTCAAAGCTTGTGCCATCGAACGAAGCTTCGAAGCTTCGAAGTATTTAAGACAGCCCTAATAATAACTACTAATGTTATCACGCTAGCTTGGATGCTAACTAACGTAATTAAGCTTGTCATGGTTCATGGTGAGCTGTTTGTGTTATAACGAGACAGCAAATTAATGAATGAATGAAAACTTTATTTGGGTGAATCGCTTGGGCGACTGTCTGAGTGACCACCTGTCGGGAGTCAGAATCCCGAAAATGGAACGTGTGTCACGCATTAACAGAATAGTAGATTTCGACAGCATCCTCACGCAAATGAAGGATCGATTAGATCACAAAAGACTGCTGTTTGATGATATATATATATTTTTTTTTATCTCAGTTGTTGTAAAACGAAAGCCTGCAGGGCTTAGCCTGGACCAGCCGAAGTGTAGTAGTTTAACTTCACTCGGGAGACAAAAGCCAAACATCAATTTGATGCAACAAGCTGGCTCGCGATGCACTATTGTTTACATTTCCCATGGGATTAATGCACACGGCTCGAGTCGGACTCGTCACATGGAGAAGCTGCACTATTCAACGATAGATGAGATCGATCGAGATACCGTCTTTATGGGTAAGTGTCTTCTTGGCTTTAGAATGTCAGTTTGTGTAACGTTACTGTAACCGAATTGAAACCGCATCATAACTCCTACATCGACCATGTCACTTTTCAAAAGGCATGAATGAATGAAAACTTTATTTAACAGATTGCAGAATGGGTACAATATACAGTACAGCTCAATACACATAATTATTAAGGAGATGCAGACCAGATAAAGACTTTCGTCTTGTTTACATCAGGGTCCCCCATTTTCAATTCATAGTGAAATGTATCTTGTGTTATTAGGAGCCCTGCTAAAGTTGGTAGCTAACGTTATATATTGATAATGTTTCAATATTATCAGGTTTATATTATTAGGTTGATAATGGTGTCAGTGTTTCAGATAGCAAGGTGGAGATCTTTGTTAACTAGTAGAGCTTTGGTTGAGAGAGATTACAGTGCTGTCTCTTAAAACTCATAAACAAGTATTGAGTCTGTTGTGTTGTGCGTATTGTATGGGAGGGATAATGATGACTGTGTGTAACTAGGACTAGGAGGGATATGAGGACTGTGTGTATGTGGCACTGAATTGATGTAAACAAGACGAAAGTCTTTCTCTGGTCTCCATCCCCTTAACAATTGTGTGTATTGAGCCGTACTGTATTGTACCCATTCTGCAATCTGTTAAATACAGTTTTCATTCATTCATCATTCATTCTTCATAGGGCTGGGCGATATGGCCTAAATATGATATCACGATATTTTCTGACCTTTCGGCGATACACGATACGCATCACAATGTTTTTCTTTTTTTCCCCAAAATTCATTATCAGGCTTACCAAGACAGTATTTGAGTTTGCAAGCTAACATTAAAGACAAAATAAAATACCCATGCATTTAGCATTTTTATATTATATATTAGATTTAGATTATTGGATTATTAGATTATATATTGCATATATTTAGCAATGAGATATTATATGATTTAGATATGAAATATGATGAATTGAAAATGGGGGACCCTGATGTAAACAAGACGAAAGTCTTTCTCTGGTCTGCATCCTCCAGTCCGCTGTTGACTGTTGTTGTATTGAGCTGTACTGTATTGTACCCATGCTGCAATCTGTTAATAACGTTCTCATTCATTCAGTCGGCAAACAGAATCATTTTGATTGACAGTCGCGTCTGCCAATTACGTCACATCGCTTGCACCCGCCCTGCTGTTCTTAGCACCAATCGGCAAGCGCGTATTCATTTTTTACTTCCGCCATTGGAGAGCTCAATGACAATAACAATGGCTGCGGTAGCTCGCCGCGGCCGACGTTTAGCTTTTAGCTCCGCAGGACTAAACGACTGGAGGCATAATGATTTTACTGCAACGGATGTTATAATAAAAGCCTTTCCATACATCTGTCTGATTGAAAACTTTATTAACAGACCGCAGAATGGGCACAACTGAGTCAGCACGGGCTGAGATATGAACGACTAATGCTTGCTATGTCTAGGTCAACCTCGGTCGTTGCTATGTAAATACGCTGATGTTATTGAAAGTGTAACTATATAACGTTAATGCCACAAAACGAATGCCTTTGTTATCATAAGTAGTAACTTTTGATGCAGTAGTGTGTGTGTGGGGCGGCGCTGTTCAAAAGTGTCAACGTGTGGACCAGATTGACGCGACACAAGCCTCTTGGGCAAAACATCACGATATCCACGATACGTTTAAAAAGTGTATCGTTAATGAACTGTACACGATATTTATATAATATCGTCATATCGCCCAGCCCTAATTCATTCATTCATTCAATCATTCATTCATTCATTCATTCATTCATGTGTAGAAAGAAGAACTATAACATTCTCATTATCAAAGACCACAGTCTTAAACACATGCACACACAAAAGACACATGGACTATTGTTATTGGACACAAGCCACACACATGGACCCTGCACTGCACCATAATACACCTGTGATTATAGTATGCTTGTTATTACACACACCCACACACACACACACACACACACGTATCAGTACTAAATACCTATATGTCCCTATGCCATAAATGTCATGTATGTTGTGTATGTCATAAATGTCTATTATGAATTGAAAATGGGGGACCCTGATGGAAACAAGACAAACGTCTTTCTCAGGTCTGCATCCCCTTAACAATTGTGTGTATTGAGCCGTACTGTATTGTACCCATTCTGCAATCTGTTAAATAAAGTTTTCATTCATTCATTCATTCATTCATTCACACACTCTCTCTCTCTCTCTCATTCAGTTCTGTTGTGTTAATATAAACCCGCCGTGGTCTCTCTGTCTCTCTCTCTCATTCGTTCGTTCGTTCGTTCGTTCGTTCGTTCATTCATTCATTGTCCTTGTGTTACATAAAACCCATCTGTGGCCTCGTGCAGAGGAAGGTGGTAATTAAATACATGTTAGATATTCCAATGTACAGTTTTGCATACCATTGACTCAGAATGGTCTGTGATATTGAAATCGTCACAGCAGTATAGTTTGTTTATACTTCAGTATGACAAGTATGATATTTAAACATGGTCCCCAAAATGAATGGAAGCGAATGAGGAGCCTGACACCTGGGAGGAATGGGGGTGTTGCAGCGTTGGGGATGTTTAAAAAATATAATTTAATATATAATATAATATAATAATTTGTGCTTCACCTAAAAATTTGGTCAGCAGCCTCCACTGACGACAATGTACTAACTATCACCCTAAAATACTCCGTTCCGCCCCAATACAATGCAACGACGTCCACCGCATACCCAACACTACTCTAACCGTTACCTCAGAATTCACGCCACACACCCACTCCGCACGTAAACTATAAAATAGCGGCATGCAAGCTAATGATCCTAGCCAGCCTTGTTTCCAATGTACTAACTATCACCCTAAAATACTCCGTTCCGCCCCAATACATTGCAACGACGTCCACCGCGGCGCAGCATACCCCACACTACTCTAACCATTACCCTCAGAATTCACGCCACACACCCACTCCGCACGTAAACTATAAAATAGCGGCATGCAAGCTAATGATCCTAGCCAGCCTTGTTTCCAATGTACTAACTATCACCCTAAAATACTCCGTTCCGCCCCAATACATTGCAACGACGTCCACCGCGGCGCAGCATACCCCACACTCAGGGGAGGAAACTAACTTTTTGGCTTACCAGCCAACTGGCGAGTATCTGATTTTTTTTACCAGCCAAACAGATTTTTTACCAGACAAAAAAAATTGCTAATTGTGATAATTACTTCTTTGTATGTCAAGCCGCGTCAATGTTGTGTATGCATCTGGGTAGGCACACTGTGCCTTTAAGACAGCACGGTGGTCTTACGACAGTGCTGTGAAGTACCGTCAAGTGTTGTGGTAACGTCAGTTGGGTTTGGTGTGCTGTTGACGTTGTGCACACTGCACTGGTTGAGCTAGCCCCTTTCGTGACTGCGATGTGCAAGCCAGGGGCTTTTGAGCATGAAATAAAATGTTTAACCTTACGTCGTAGTCCGGTGCTTTTTTGGAAACATTATAGTCATAACAGATATACACCTAGCTGGCTGCTTTGAGCACACGGGGCTAACGTTAGCTAAAACGCTAACTAGAAGCTAACCACTGTATACAGTTCCAGTAGACAACATTACACCTCTGTGATTTAAATGTGTCCTTAGTAACTTATACTCGATGGTTGTACTAGGGTTGGATGCAGTTCCCCGTTGGTCAGTCTGTCTGTTTTCCATATTCTGCTGTGTTTAACGTTATCTGTTTGCGAGTGCTCCTGATGGCTAGCCTAGTAGTACCGCGGGACTTTTATTATTATATGTCCGCGGGTTGGCCAGTACTGCGCAAACGTTTATTAAACATTATATGTCCGCGGGTGGTCTTGTGCAGTGCTCTCGTGGCACTGTCAACTAAAGCGAACACTCAGAAGACGCGCACCGTTTGCCAGTGCAGTGATTGCAGAATGTTTTATTTTTTTGTATACTCGCCAGACTGGCGAGTGGTCTTCATGAATCACTCGCCAAACGTAAAAAATACTCGCATTTGGCGAGTAAAGTGGCCTAATTTCCTCCCCTGCCCACACTACTCTAACCATTACCCTCAGAATTCACGCCACACACCCACTCCGCACGTAAACTATAAAATAGCGGTGTGCAAGCTAATGATCCTAGCCAGCCTTGTTTCCTACCCAGAGGTGCACCGCTGGTCTCCTTCGCTGTCGGCCATCTCCTTCACTGATTGGTTGTTAGTGCGTGTGCTGATATCCAAGCTTGGGAAATCGATATATCGAAACTTTGCGACCACGTTTCATGTTTATTTCGAGGAAATAATTTATCGCGATAGTTATCGTTAGCGTTTTATCGCCCA
This sequence comes from Notolepis coatsorum, assembly GCF_963971535.1. Classification (NCBI taxonomy): domain Eukaryota; kingdom Metazoa; phylum Chordata; class Actinopteri; order Aulopiformes; family Paralepididae; genus Notolepis; species Notolepis coatsorum. Next base: position 106,733,136 of record NC_140178.1, on the reverse strand, counting down.
GCCCTACTTGGCGTCCCTGTATCGATAAAGTATCGCCACGCAAAGTATCGCGATACTACTACGTATCGATTTTTTCCCCCACCCCTAACAGCTACACACACCCTGCGGCCGCACAAAAAAGCTGAAAGGCGCTGAAAAAATAAGCCGACTGCAGCACATTTCCTATAGGTGGCGCATGCGGCCGCATACGCTCCCTCCCCATTGGGATACATTGAAAAAAGACGCTTGCGCCAAGAAATATGAGGCAGGTGGATCCGCGCCCTAAGGCTGTCCCCGAAGCCTGTTTTTTATCCCGAACTTCATCAGGGTTTTTCGAACGGACGTTCGAACCTTCGTTTTTAATTTTTTTTTTATTATAAAAAATATATATATATTCTAAATAGTTGTGCAGCTGTGACTGGCACGGCAACACAAAGACGTCACGAAGGAGACTGTGCGCCAAAGCAGTGCAAGGTGAGAGACACACTGTGAGCCAACCAGTTAGCACAAGACAGATGATGATGATGGTGGAGGGGCACAGATGCAAGCCAAGAGCAGGATGCGATGGGGGGGGGGGGGTATGGAGGGGGCCGGGAGGAGGCGCTACCTGTCTTCTCCTGCTTGGGCTCTGCGGAAGCCTTGGCGTCATCCGGGCTCCCGGAGGAGGAGGAGGAGGCGGCGGCGGCGGACTGGGTCCCCTCAGTGGGCTTAGGATCAGAGGCGGTGCCCTCCTCGCCACCAGGGGGAGCTTTAGCCACTGTGTGACGTAACATAACGGGTACAATCACACCAGAGCGGAAGGAACCGAGTGAACACCGTTGGGACCGACGGTATGTTTTTTAACCGTTTCACTGCCACAGGACAGAAGGTTAACCCTTTACTATCACACGGCTGTCGTGTGGCAGTGAAAGGGTTAACCTAACCTTCTGTGAATTGTCGCAGTGAAAGGGTTAACCGTTTGGTAGTGCGGCAGTGAAAGGTTTAAAAGAGAGGGTTCCCACAGACATTGCAAAATGAAATTCAAGGACTTTCAAGTATGTTTCTAAGCACTATTTTCCATTTTAAAAGGATACAATTCACTTTTAAAATAAATGCTGTTTTTTATTGAAGAGAAAATCTGATCCAATATTTATGGCTTAAAAAACAATTTCCGACAATTAGTTACACTTTAGATAAAAATATATATATATTTCCTGATTCAGAACTATTTTATCATGGATGAATAGGGATGTCCGATATTATCGGCCGATATTGGCATTAAAATGTAACATTTAAAAAAATGTATTTAACCTTTATTTACCCAGGCAAGCAAGTAAGAACAAATTCTTATTTTATTTATTGTCAAAAGTATGCATAATGTTGTGTTAATTCCACGACAAGAGATATCTAATGTTAATTACCTGAAATTATTCCGTTTTTTGGGAGGGGGAAACCGTGCATATATCGGTATCAGTTGATATCGGTATCGGAAATGAAGAGTTGGACAATATCGGTATATCGGATATCGGTAAAAAAGCCAATATCGAACATCCCTATGGATGAACAAAACTTTCAATGCGAATGGTTGATTTGAATTTCAAGGAATTTTTAAGCACCTTGTTAAGAAATTGGTTGTTTTCGAGGAATTCCAGGCCTTGATTTTATTTTTTAATCAAGCACTTTAAGCACTTCAAGGACCTTGTGCGAACCCTGGTTCTTACCTTGTGAACCAGCCTCTTCTTTATGCTCCGCCCCGTGTTGTGCACCGTCGGTGGGCTGAGAGGGGGGGTCGACGGGGGTCTCTGTCGTCACGACGGAGCTGCTTTCTGCTTCCTCCTGCTTGTCCTGCCCCTCCTCCCCCGCTCCACTCTTCTTCTCCCTGGCCTTCACATGCTCCAGGATCTCCTCTACATACATGAGGAAAGGAAAGCAATTCAGAAGATAAAACATGCCAACATCTAACCGCAGCAGAGCAGGGTTTTTGAAGCTGTGTTTACAGCACAAGCAGCAGATTTAAATACGCTTGTTTAACCCTTTCACTACCACACTACAGAAGGTTAACCTTTCACTAGCACACTACAGATGGTTAAGTCACGGTTCTGTATCTGAAGTCACGGTTCTGTATGTACCTCGGTTCTGAAGTCACGGTTCTGTATGTACCTCGGTTTCAAAGTCACGGTTCGGTATACAGGACAGTAACAGAGGCAAAACGGCGCTACAGGGATAAGGTTGAACTTATTTGAACTGCTGCGGTCAGGCAAGCACAGTCTCATGGCCAGTACAGAGAGACTCAGAAGGAGCTTCTATCCCCAGGCCATCAGGATGCTCAATGACAATAACACTATGTAAGAGTGAGATTTGCACTACAATTCATACCTCATTGCACCTTACCTAAGTTGTACCTCATCCCATTTCGGCATTGTACTGTATACTGTATTGTAGGGCTGACCTTCGAAAAAATTATTGGAATTCGAAGCTTCGGGGCCGAGTTTCTATTTTACTTCGAAGCTTCGAGATAAAAATAACTTGTACAGCACTTTGTTCAACTTTTTCAGTGCTGTAAAGTTTAAACCTTTTTAAATCTTAGACAAACAAAGCTTTCATGAAATATTGTAAGCCGTCATTTGAGGCTTTATAAAAGCAGCACAATGAACACAAATCTGTCAGTGCCGAGTCCGACCTCATCTTAAATAACAAACAGCATTGCTTGTTGTAATTAACAAAGAGAGGCAGAGTTGATTTAAAAAAATAAAAAAATAAAAAAAAAATTATTTTCATATACAAATCCCATGCCCATCGAACGAAGCTCCGAAGTATTTAAGACAGCCCTACTGTATTGTACTGTGTAACTCACTGAATGCTATCATTGGCCAGGAGCAGACTCCCTATATGAATATGATTTAATTGAATTTTATCATGTGCTTATTTTTAATTCATGATGCAGACATAACATGTAATAACTGAATGAGAACTGTCAATGTCTGTATACTGTGTGTTGTGACCTGTGTATTCACCACGTGGAGAAATAAAAATAATTGAATTAGACAATTACGTTTTATAAGCAAATATACTCTGAACTATTTTTTGCCTAACCACTCCTCTCTGAGCGCAGTCAGTGATTTCAACGTGTTGTCGTGATTGTTGACATTCTCATTCATTCAAAGGATCCGAACCGATTGAAGTTTATGGATACCATGACTTAAAATCCTCTTACCTTGACGATTAAAAGCCTCCCCAATTTAGAAAACAGTAATCCAATGGCTGGTATTGATAATATACTACTAACTACTGGACGCTCTGAGCTAACCGGAGCTAACACAGAACAGGATGGTAAAGCATATATAATGACTTCCTTTCTGGGGTTTTCAAAATAAAAGTGCGACGTTTATAGCAGCGGAAAACGTTTATTTTGTACATTATCGAACGTTAACACGAACCTAAACTAACGTTACAACTAACCTAAAGTTAGTCTAATCCAATGGGGTGCAGTTACACAGGGAGAGACGATAGGGGCGGTATTTTCCCAATGGAGCTCAGAGAGAGGTTGCTACACTAGCGTGAGGCTCGATTGATGAAATATGAATTCAAATCGCTAATAAAAAAACGACAAACAAACGCTATATAGCGTTGCTGGTATTCAACGGGCGGCATGAACTAACGACATAAAGCGTCCGTGGCACTCAGTGTTAATGGAAAGATTTGTTTTCCGCTTGAAATTAAAGTGCAGTATTTGAAATACAATGAAAGGAATATGGCTGGATTTCTTATCAAAGAGAAAAGTGTCACTGTTATTTACATCAAACTAACACACACACACTGTACTGTTTCAAAACAACACTGCTCTGTTCATTCTATTTTTAAAATACGCACATTATCTGTCTACATTTATTTAGACTAACATTATTTAAATATTGAGTGCAACTGTGGTGGATTACGTAATTCAGTGAGTTGGAACTATCTATGGGTTGGCAGGTCCGCAGGGACATTTTAGGCAGCGGCACGGACCTTCACGTTAGGAGTTCATAACATGCAGTGGAAAAGCGGCAATAGTCCCGGTTTGTAGTTAGTAAACACAGTTGTATGTTAGCCTTCTTGGATGTTGAATAAACGCCTATCATTGTCTTTAAACACCCCGCCTCTCGGACTCCCATTTTCTCCTCTGCTAGCTAGTAGCTACGATAACATTTCATTGACTGTATTAGCTGGCGGGCTACCATAGTTAAAACGTGCGTTGTGTTGTACAAACTGCTAACGTTATGGCAAGATGTGTGTAGGCCTATGTAATGTTAATGGCTATGTTTTTAAAGTCGTAATGAAGATTGATTTATATTGCGCTTGCCATTTACACAAACTGACTAGCACTTGCAGTGCTGCTGCTGCTGCAGCCAGCGCTCACCTCTCCCGGCTCCGTGCCAAATGTTTTTTTTTTTTTTTTTTGCGCATCCCCTGAACCGTACGATACACAGACGCCCCGAACCGTGGAGGTCGTATCGAACGGTGTACGGTTCGAATGCGTATCGTTCCACCCCTAATAATAATAAAAAGTCTAACCCTAACTAACCTTATGGTCATGCACTTGTCCTAATATACTAACCTACACTGTAGCACTCAACACTTTGATGAACATTGTTACTCAGTTGATAGATTTGTGCCCTTCCTGATGACTTGTCGTACAGAACTTGTAAGTCGCTTTGGATAAAAGCGTCAGCTAAATGACTAAATGTAAATTGTAAATGTTATCAGATGACTAGTAGTAGACGACTAATGAAACTAGTTCTGCTGCTACTACTATTCAGTTCATTCTAGTGGTTCAAAAACAAAACATTTACAGCAACCACAACGTTAGATTTATCACCGGCTGCTAGCATAAATCACCCTCCATTTACCCTTTCACTGCCACACTACCAAATGGTTAACCATTTCACTGCGACAATACAGAAGGTTAACCCTTTCACTGCCACACAACAAAAGGTTAACCCTTTAACTGCCACACTACAGAAGGTTAACCCTTTACTATCACACTACAGACCATCCCACTGGTGCCATGAGCTTGTTTTGTTTACATTAAAGCTTCCGCTATTATGATGCTGGCACCACTTCTCCTTCCTTCCCACTCACAGGCTACGTTCACACTGCAGGCAAAATGGCCCAAATCTTGCTCATATGCAACTAAGATCTGTGATTTTTTTCATAATAGTGTCAACAGCACAAATCACATTGATTCTGAAATCAGATACAGGTCTTGATTTATTTTAATTAGCTGGCCTCCACTGTATTCAACTTATAACTTAAAACATAAAATTTGGCTTCAGTGTCCTCCATGTTTATTATTTGAATTTGCGCATGTGGGTCAGTTCAGGAGCGTGTGACCAGTACACACTGGAATCTGATATTGGCCACATTTAAAAAAATAATAATAATAATGTGATCAGCCAAGCAATCTTGATCTGAGCAATGAATCAAGCACAAAAAGCTTGCAGTGTGAACGTAGCCTTAGTATAAACCAGCGGTTCTCAAACTACGGGTCGCAACCCAAAATGGGGTCGTGGGTAGGTGACTCTGAATTGGCAAAAATAAATAATAATTATTATATATATATATTTTTTTTTTGACAACATATTTTGGCTAAATATGCCTTGTTTTATAAATGTGTATTCATAACAGTGCTGTAATAAAATTGTCTAATAAATATGCATGATCAAGTTCAACGTGTGCTTTAATTTTGATATTCCTTAATTCCACGTTGAAATTACGCGATGCAACTACATAACTGACGGGCACATTTTTCAGAAAACGCCTGAAAATTGCATACCCAAAGTAATCTGCAATTTTTTTTTTTTTTTTATCCACTTTTTCTCCCATTTTTCTATATTTTCTCCCATCCCAATTTCGTATCATCCAATTCAACCCTCCCCTGTCACGAACGCTGTTTCTTGCCTCCCACAAGCCGGCTGCAATGTGGACTAAGTCATACATAGCACAAGTCCCCTCCGGCACTTGAGGTAACAGCAGTCGCATCTTTTCACCTGCGCAGCTCGATCTCTCAGTGTCGAGGAGTAACGCGTGGGAGGCTCACGCTGCCCCCGACACTTCCTGATTCTACTGCGCAGGCGCACCAACCGACTTGTAGGAGTCGCTTGTTCACAACGTTCGATCCCCACCCTTCAGTTTCCCTCCCCGTAATACGGCCAATGTGTATTACTGCGGACGACCAGCTAAACTGAAAACAATGTGGAGAGCTGGATTCGAACACGCGAATCCTAGCGTCTCCACACTGGTGGCGAGTGCCTTGCCCACTACACCACCTAGCCGCCACAGTAATCTGCAATTTATTATACTTATAGCACATACATGAGTCTGGTCTCTTTTGAAAGGAAACATTCAGAATTTTCATCCACAACGGGAAGAATCACTTCAAGAGTGCTTTAAAATCTTTGAAGTTAAGTTATTTTAAGTTTTTTTTTACTCCCATTTGAATTATCTTGCAAACAGAGGCCTCTTACAGGTTCCAGCTGATAGTTATGACCTGGAAACCACAATGGGTCCATAGCCTAAAGCCTTATCTAGTACAGGTACAAAGTTGATAACAGTACTACAGAAAATGAGTGTTTTACACAACTTCTTATAATGGTATGTCTATGCGTTTTTCCAAAATAGCCACTTGGGAGTCTCCAAATACAATATACAAGATACAAGATTAATTTATTGCCACACAACCAGGTTGGTGGTATTTGTGATTGGTACAGTGTATTGAAGCTCTACAGTACATAAAACTGGAACATAGATACATTTAGCCCCCCCCCCCGCCCCCTTCCCAGCAATAAACAATTTAAATGGCCACTTGGAGACTCCAAACGCTATAACTCTTGAACGCTTCAACATAGTCAAAATCTCGGGCTCTAATAAAAGGTTACACATAGTTACACATTATTTATAATAAAAAAATATATATAAAAATGATAATAATAAAAATATATATATTAAAAATATATATTATTAAAATTATTTATTTTATGCGAGCACCTAATACCTTGAGTAGGGTATCAATCGAACTGTGACAATCTTAGCTTTCAAGCAATGTATTGGTTCATTGGCATAAAAGCATTGGATGGCCTTAAAACGAGGCTGCGAGTGCAAAACGGGTCCTATAAGACCCGGTGACAGTTAGGTGGGTGTGGGGTCGCCAAAAGAAATCCTAAATAAAATGGGGGTCGTGGTATAAAAAAGTTTGAGAACCCCTGGTCTAAACACCCCCCCTCCTTCCATACCATTGACAGCGGTGAGGTAGGCCCGGTTGCTTCCGCGGGCCTTGTTGGTGAGGTCCTCCGTGACGTCCATGTGAGCCTGCACCTCCTCCCTCATCTCCTCTAGCGTGGCGTGGAGCTCTGCCTCCCAGTACTCCTTGTCCAGGCGCTCCGTCAGCTGCCCGAGCTGGGCCTTGGTGCTGTAGTACCAGATCCTCTTCTTCTCGTGGTCTCCGTCCTCCTCGCTGGGGGAAGTGACACAACAACAACAACAACAACAGGTAATTAATCAATAACGGCGGAGTGGGGTGGGTGGCTAGTGGGGGAGGAAATGTCTTTTGTGGTGTCTTTAATAGTATAAGTTGATTTTTTATGTTCTACATTTATTATTTTTATTACTGCCGTCATTATTGTTATTATTATCGTTGTGGTATTGTGAGGTCTTGTATTACTGTATTGTGTTTGTCTTGTTTTATGTATAAAACTAAAAAGAAATACAAATATTTGATCCAAAAAAAATAATAATATCATTAATCAGCCCGGTTATTGAGACAAAATCATCACAACTTATCTCTGAATTACCTTTTGTTGTGCACTGGGAACGATCGTTTAAAATGAAAAGGAATCATTCATTTTCAGTGACATTAAAATGTTCTCGTCGTGAAGAAACGCAGCATCACACCCAAGCTGCCTTTTAGATTAGATAAGATAAGATATTCCTTTATTGATCCCCTTGGGGGAAATTCAGGCATCATAGCAGCATGGGGAGGGGGGAGGGGAGATACAGATATGGGCAGGGTAATAGAAAAAAGACATATAGGAAATAAAATGTAATCTGAATATAAAAATATGAGAAAGATAAACAGTGTCAACAAAGGTGCAGATGAGGGTCCACTCTGTATGCCCCGTCGGTTAAATTATACGTTACAATAAATATAGGCAAAATATAGGCAATGATATACTGTACATTATAGTCCGTGCAGATTTTGGTGGTTAAGAGTCAAACACACTTTCTAATGCATCCATCACTGCCGCATCATCTAGCCTAGTCTTGTGTTCATCTTCAGACCACTACACACTTTGTCTTAAATGAGAAGCTGAACCCGTTAGAAACCATGTGAAACAGGAGGCAGCGCAGTGCACTGGACTGTTGAGCAGAGCCTTCCCTCCCTGGGGGGCCAGAGGTACTATCTCAGCACAGCCTCCCTGGGGGGCCAGAGGTACCATCTCAGCACAGCCTCCCTGGGGGGCCAGAGGTACCAAACCCTAGCACAGGCTGGGAAGCATGAAGGTGTTTCCTTCAACCTCTCTGGGGGCGCAGTCAACGTTTATAGCATCCTCACTGTGCTGCTCGCTGGTGCATCATGAACCCTCTGGGACTAGAGCTGCGCTGAGAAGCTGCTTGTGCTGCAGTTGAGAAGCTTGTGCTGCAGTTGAGAAGCTTGTGCTTCAGTTGAGAAGCTTGTGCTTCAGTTGAGAAGCTTGTGCTTCAGTTGAGAAGCTTGTGCTTCAGTTGAGAAGCGTGTGTTCTTACTCCTAGGCTTCTGATATTATCCAGATCATTACTGCACATCTAGCAAAAATATGTTATTAGAGGCACAGTGATTCTGTAATCTCAGATTTCGATTTAAAATGTATTCTTGATTCAATACACGTGGATTTGTTTCTAGATTGTCGTTTTGAGTTACTTATCCCATTTGACCAGATTTGACTGCAGTAGACAGTTAGGTTAATTACATTTTTGGGGGGAATTTGTGAATCAATTCAATCAATTGATTCACGATCAATTGACACGCAACTACATCTTATGACTTATCGCCAAATTAATGTTGCATTTTGCTTTCTTTTCAATCTTAAACTGGTTCACATTTTGGGAAATGTTCTCCTCGTGAAACTGTTTCACCAATAACTGTGCTCGACAAACTATCACCTGGATAAAACAACTTTTTGCACCGACTTGATTCTCTACAGATTGGGGAAGAGAGGACAAACAGTTGCCGACCCATCTGTAACTTTCATTTCAGCCTGGCATTCACATCTATTTCATACAAAGATACTATATCATGCCTAGTGCCTACTATTATTTTCAAATGATTTTTCAGTAGTTCAGAACTTCAGAAGGATATTTACTATACCGGTTCCACAATACTGTATACATATCATAAACAAATATATAGGCCTACATACTGTATAATTAAGTTACTCAAAAATAAATATTTCCCCTTGCAGCAGTATTGAAAAGTAAAATAGAGAGTATTAAACCAATTGAACGAAATGACAAGATAAAGACATATAAGCCTTATTATTACATGGTAATTTGTACTGGAAAGCTATACCATCAAATACCATTACACTGTCCAGACTAAGAATAACCAGGCTTATGATATGATACTTTGGCCATATCTCTCCCAGCCCTAAATTCAATATGGATTCAGTTTGGCTTTAACCCTTTCACTGCCACACGACAGAAGGTTAACCCTTTACTATCACACAACCGACGGCGATGCTCCATCATTAGCATCCGCAGAGCTAATGACGCTAATGATGGAGCATCGCCGTCGGTTGTGTGATAGTAAAGGGTTAACCTTCTGTATTGTCACAGTGAAAGGGTTAACCGGCTATCGTGTGGCAGTGAAAGGGTTAATGGAACAGGTTTTGGGGGGACCAGCACCTGATGTTATTTGTAAGGCTGAGACCACTTATCGATTTATGGATAATTATCGATAACTGTGTGAAATCGATAAGTGGCGTCACTTATCGATTTTTTTTTGCATGTGTAAAAAAAAAAAAAAACAAGCAGCATAATTTAAAATACTTTTTTCTTTAAAATATATATATTATTTAATGTTAGTTTGTGTGTGTGTGTCGTGGGTCAACTACAGCATCGCAAAAACTACAGTGAGTGAACGTGACACACAAACTAACGTTAAATAATATACATTTATCTTTTTTAAGAATTTTCTTTTTTTTTTTTTTTTTACACATGCAAAATAATAATTAAAAAATATATATATTTGGGGCGGCTAGGTGGCGCAGTGGGCAAGGTGCTCGCCACCAACGCAGGAGATGCTGGGTTCGAGCCCAGCTCTCTGCGTTGCTACCAGCTTGGCTGGTCGTTCATACTAATACAATTGGCAGTATTAGGGGTGGGAAAGCCGGTGGGTGGGGATCGGACGTTGTGGACAGCGACTCCCACAGGTCGGTTGGTGCGCCTGCGCAGTAGAATCAGGAAGCGACGGGGGCGGCGTGTCCCTCCCACGCAGACCCTCGCCGCTGAGAGATCGCGCTGTGCAGGTGAAAAGATGCGACGGCTGCCTCCTCGAGTACCGGAGGGGACACGTGATGCAAGGCTTCGTCCACATTGCAGCCGGTTTGTGGGAGGCATGGCCTAACAACGTTCGAGACAGGGGAGGGTAGAATTGGACAATACGAAATTGGGGGAGGGAGAAAAATAGGGAGAAAAAGTGGATAAAAAAACAACAAAAAAAATATATATATATTTATCGATAATTTTGTCCCGATTTATCGATTCTTCCAAATGGCATATCGTCTCTCAGCCTTAGTTATTTGTTTTACGTAGTAGCGTTAGTTCAGCAAAAAACTCTGCAAAATGCAAAGATGAGACATCTGCAGGGCCGGGGCTTCGCTAGAAGTACTGTTTAGCAAAAGATCTTCACACGTCCACCGAAAAAATTGCATAGATTAAAAGATCACTCTCTTGGGATTTTTTTTTTTACTCCTGCTTACTACCTCTTTAACCCCCTTCCCTCTGGTAGAAGACTCCTGCTTACTACCTCTTTAACCCCCTTCCCTCTGGTAGAAGACTCCAAAGTCTCAGGTGTAGGACATCTTGTTTTAAGAATAGTCACCTGAACTCAAGCCCTAATGCACAGGCACTTTGTACTATAAGGGCTAGCACTAGCCGACAGGCACTTTAAGGCAATATGCACTTTAAATGGAGCACTGAGCTCTTTTATGCACTGTAGCATTTTTTTTTATCCACTTTTTCTCCTAATTTTCTATTTTTCTCCCATCCCAATTTCGCCTCGCCAATTCTCCCTTCAATTCTCCCCTCCCCTGTCTCGAACGTTGCTAGACTATGCCTCCCACTGGTCGGCTGCAGTGAGGACGAAGCCTTTCATCACGTGTCCCCTCCGGTACACGAGGAGGCAGCCGTCGCATCTTTTCACCTGTACAGCGCGATCTCCGAGTGGCGAGGAGTAACGCGTGGGAGGCTCACGCTGCCCCCGTTACTTCCTGATTCTGCTGTACAGGCGCACCAACCGACCTGTAGGAGTCGCTGTCTACAACGTCCAATCCCCACCCACCAGCTTTCCCACCCCTAACACTGCCAATTGTGTTAGTATGAACGACCAGCCAAGCTGGTAGCAACGCCGAGAGCTGGGCTCGAACCCAGCACCTGCGTTAGTGGCGAGCGCCTTGCCCACTGCGCTACTTAGCCGCCACACTGTAGCATTTTTAAATGTTTGTGAAATACTTCTACTTCAGTGATTGCATTGTATGTATTCTTGTATGTTTTTATATTGTATGTTTTTATACTGTATGTTTATCCACTGTTTTATGATGAAATGAGCATTGTACCGAGACAAATCCCAATCAACCATGTGTTGAAATGGCAATAAAGTATCTATATATCTATTTACATTTAGTCATTTAGCTGATGCTTTTATCCAAACGACTTACAGGTTGTGAACAAGTCAGCAGGAAGGGAAGGGTACAACTCTGGCAGCTAAGGGTGAGTGGTATTGTTCGTCAAACAGTGTAGAACTTGAGTGCTACAGAATTGAGTGCATATTAAGTAGTAATATAGGTGAGATAGATTCCTTAGTAGCAGAGTGCATAATAATAAAAGACAATACAATGGGCAGGGGTGTAAAGTACTTGAGTAATTGTACTTTGTTACAATACTTAAGTACTGTTTTGGGGGATTTGTACTTTACTCAAGTATTATTAGGTTTGTATACTTGTACTTTTACTCAATTACATTTCAGAGAAAAAAAACATACTTTTTACTCCTTACATTTAAAATGCAGACCTACAAAGTACAAATCTTGCAGGTCCAACCATTTTAATTAGTATATTTGTTTCTCTGGCCGAACTAAGATTAACGTTATTAATCCTGCGGCCACACTTATTTAAAAACAGCCAATCAAATCCCCATCAATGGAAAATGAACCCGCCCATACCCATGCTGATTGGTCCTTGTGCAAGACTAGAAAGCAGGGATCTTTGATTAAACACCTGCTATCAGAAGAATAGACAGTCAGAGTGACAAGCTACAGAAGATGGCCACAAACGATAGTACAAATGATGAAGAGGACGAAATGGAACATTTCATTGCCCCAGAATAAAGAAAAGTTTTAACTTTTAACTTTTTAGTACTTAAGTACATTTTAAAGTAGAAACTTTTTTACTTTTACTCAAGTGTGTTTTTAGCCAGATACTCTGACTTTTACTTGAGTAAGATTTTGAGACGGTACCTGTTGTGAAGGGCCAGATTAAACCGAATATATATATTTATTTATATATATATATTTAATTGTATTTGTATATTCTCTAATATTCCCTGATATCCCTTGTATATTCCTTGTACAATATGCATTGAATATCCATTCTAGCCTACTGAACATCCCATACTAGTCTCCATTCTACTATTGGTCGAGACCTTGGTGCCAGGCTGCCATACCCCCCAGACCCAGTTCAAACGTACCGCTCAACATGTACGAACAAGTCCTAGTTCCGCGTAGGAATCTGGCTACCGCACCACTAACGGTACTATTTGTTCATAGTGCGTATATATACTGCGCAGTGCATGTGAGCGGATCGGAGCGTGAGCGGCGCGGGGCGCGGAGCGGCCGGTTTTGACGTGAGCGAGGAGTGGGTTTTAAAATGAGTCGGCGCGACGTCCGGAGCGAGAGTTCTCCTCCGCTCCAATCCACTCCAGGCCGCTCACAGTGGTTTAACACTGTTGATGTAATATATACATGCAGTACAATGTCAAAGCAACAGATGGCGATGTACAAACATGAAGGCCATTTTCAACCAATGAGAAGGGTTCAGGCTTCGTCACTGTAGAGACGCCCACCATAGATATCTATGACGCCCACACTCACTCTCCTGTTAGAAAAGGTATCGACGCCATTGTTGTTGACGTTAGCTTACATGCTAACGTTAATGGCAGCGACCATAGCATTGTGGCTCGGCTAGCCTATCATCGCTTAATAGAACTAGTGAATGGATAAACAACGTTATTTAACATTGCAGAATGGCTACAATTACAATGCGGCTCAATACAAACAATTGTTAAGGGGCCCAGGGGGTGTAGACTGTTGTAGTTTGAGCTCATTTACACCATGCTCCAAAAAAGAAAAACTGCCGAGCGATCTGGCGCGGGGAGCGGGGAGCGCTCGATTCAAGGTGAGTGGGGAGCGAGCGGAGAGCGACTTGGGGGCGGGGTCAACATGAGCGATTAGCGGAGCGGACCAAGCTTTAAAGAGCGAAGAGCGGATTTCTCGGCCGCGCCGATCCGCTCACGTGGTCTGATACTGCGCTACTAAAGTAGGACTTCCTTTTTAGTCCAGTTTCTTACCCTCCAATAGAGTGACAGACGTAAAGCCTCCCCGCGACGCCACGTGTGGGAGTAAGGCCAAGTTCGGCCTACCATCGGTATTGAGACATCGTGTATATTAATATTTGAATAGTCATATTTGGCACTATATCGTCGAGTTGGACGTAGTCTATTAAGCTAATAATAGTCTATTAATATGTAGTGCTTCGTGCGGTGAGAATACTATCGTAGTCAGTACCCCATCGTTTCGGGCAGAGAACTGGCTGCTTATCCAGGGTGGCCGACCCCATGTGAGGCTGCACCCGAGGAGCCCCAGAGCCGACGAGCGAGTGGACCTGCATACCGGATTATTCTACCGACGACAGCCCGCCTTCCCAGGCACGGATTATGCTTTGTATACAGTGATTATTCTATGGATAAAGACCAACACTGCCGTGTGTTGGAAACCCCCCCCCCCGGAGAGGACGACAGGTGAGGAGACGCTCTACACGACGAGGTCGCTTCACGTCTCTCCATCGTGGACCGGAGGAAGCCGACCCACAGAGAGTCCAACTGCTTTCATCTGTGGATCGAGGATCGCTGAGGCACCGAGCCGCACAACCGTGGGTTCTCCCAGGATACCCTCGGCCAGACGGATACAGCCAGACTCTACCCCCCCCCCCCTTCTCCAGTTGTCTTACAAGCGACCGGAATTCCCCCCTAGTGTATCCAGTTCTATAATCATTAAAGTATCATTGCTATTATTCCTTAAATATTCCAGGTTGTATATTTACCGCCTGCGCCCCCAGAGATTGGACGTTCTATATTGATATACCGACGAATACTCTTGCGATAAAAGTGCATACTAATTCCCATTCATAAATGTGATTGATTTGATTAAGTGCTTGCTCTACACACCATCGCTGTGTAGAAATAAAGACCTATTTCTAATTCGTACATTTGTGTTGGATCCGTTTCATCTACGTGACAGTGTTCATCATAATATATTTATGCCGAGTACTGGGTGGCCGAATATTAAGTACAAAGGTAGTGGTAGTAAGTATCATATCTAGTAATACAGTCAGGGAATTGTACCCCTCAGTTACAGTACCCATACTTTCACTTAAGTATAATTTCTGGGTACTTTTTACACCCTGTCGAGTTGCTAGAGTATTCGCCGTTTTGCATTCGTGCATTTCCGAATTGTGCCAACAACACGTAGCTCACTTTGCATAGCATTCATAGACTAATTGATACAGATGCGCTGTAGACACTTTCTTCTTTATCTCACTACCTCTTATGCACTGTAATTTTAAGAGTGCTGCTCTGTTGTAATTCAAAACTGAACTTTGTAAAGAAACTCAAAGTTGAGAGCGATGCACTGCTCTGTTGTTAAGTTGAGAGCGACGTACTGCTCTGTTGTATGTTAGACTTTTGTAAAGAAACTCAAAGTGTTAAGAGCGATGCACTGCTGTTGTTCTATTAAGTGTTATGAGCGATGTTCTGTTGTAAATGTTATTGTATATTTTTTATTGACCGATTTGATCACACTTTTTTACTCTATTCTATTTTTACTATTTTTAGTATTGCCTATTTTAAACTGAATCAAACCACACTTTTTTACTCTGTCTATTCTATTTTATTATTTTTATTACTGAATGAAACCATAAACAGAGAGGCCTATTGGGATGCTAGATCCTAATCTGAAAAACTGTGATTTAACTTACCTTGCTACCTCTATCTTTTTTATGCTCGCTTATGCCTGTATTTTTTACTGCTGTGAAGCACTTTGAATTGCAATTTCTGTATGAAAAGTGCTATACAAATAAAGTGTATTATTATTATATTGCTGTGCATTGTTATGTCCGCGGAGTCAAACATAATCAAATCAGTAGTGTCTGTGCGTGTGAGACTCCACGCAATATCTTGTTATTGCTGCTGCCATGTGTTTTAAGATGCATTCTAAAAATTGATTTCCCTAAACAATTACTCTAGCACTACTCTAATAATTAATGCTAATACTGGGGGTGACAGTGGCTCAGGAGATAGAGGTAGTCTGGTAATCGGAAGGTTCCTGGTTCAATTCCCGCTCCTCCTGGGCAGCGTGTCCTTGAGCAAGACACTTAACCCCCAACTGCTCCCAATGAGCAGGTTGGCACCTTGCATTGTCGCCTCCGCCGTCGGTGTGTGAACGTGTGAGTGAATGTGAGGAACAAATTGTAAAGCGCTTTGGATAAAAGCTGCTACATAAACCATTTACTGGATCTGGTAAGACATTACTGGCGCCCATCCCTCATTAAGGCTCATTAAGGGTGATCGCTTACACAATGATTCTCCGATTGAGGAACCAGTATTTCCTCTGGTGCCGGTCGAAGCCGACGGGCTCCTGGCGGATGTAGGGCTTGTTCCTCTGTGTCTCCGTCACGCAGTCCGTGACACCGGGCACCTTGTGCGCCGCGCAGATCTCGCACTGCCACTCGTCCTCCGGCACCTCCGTCATGGGCGGCTGGACGCACTCCAGGTGGTACACGGCCGAGCAGGTCTCACAGCACAGCAGGTCGCCCCCCCGGTGGCAGACGCGGCAGTGGTCGTCGTACAGCACCACCCCCTCGGACATGAGCTCCTCGCGGGCAATGTTGGTGGTGAGGAACTGGTCCACGAGGAACTGGAGCACCTTCACCCTGCCCTCCACGGGTCCGTATGGGTAGTCGTCCAGCTCCTGGTACCGCAGCGCGCGGTGGTACTCCCGGTCACTCTCGCAGTACGCCCGCACCACCTCGGGCCACGTCATGCCGTCGATGAAGTAGAGGGTGGAGTTGACGCTGTCCTTGAGGTCGGCGGGGCCGAAGGTGGTGTTGGACGTGTCCTCCTCGCGGAGGATGATCTTCAGCAGGGCGGTGTGCGTCTCCGCCATGAGCGTGCACTGCTCCTGCCCGACCAGCGCTGCACAGAAGTCCTCGAAGCGGAACGGCGAGAGCCGCAGCACCGCGCTGAAGTTGCGCAGCACCTCGTAGACGGAGGAGACGTTGAGCAGCTCCCCGCCGGGCATGAGGAGGTCATCTGAGGTCTCTGGAAGCTCCAGGAGGGGGACCTTCTCCTCCAGGATGGGACTACGAGGCCGGGGAGCGCGCAGCTTCCGTTTCCCTGTTGGAGAGAGCAAGACCACTCAATGAGCATCGGCATATCAACGCTGTCAAAATACTTAAATGATATCATTATGAATTAATAATATGATAGATTTGTAGATTTTTGTAGCCTATATATTTTTTCCCCTGAATGAGGTCTTAAACAGCACAATCAAACAGCAATCCAAAATAACCACTGATTTCACGTATATGTACACTTTTTTCAGTTGGCCAGCATCCCATTATTACGCTCGGATGTGTCATGCAGCAAATGCCTTGTTTACAAATACACACGACAAAAGGGTCAAAGGTCACTTGACAACTTTTAAAGTTGAGAGTCCATCCCGCGTGAACAACGAATGCGGTTTTATTTTTATTTTGTATTGCTACTCAATGGGGGCGTCTGTGTGCAACTTCCTAGTGGAACATCTAAGTTCATTAGTTCACGAAAAAACAACCGAACACAAGAACACAGCATGCCAGTTAGCAGAATGCGACTGCAGCCCCCCCCCCCCCTAACAGTACTGTTTGTATCACAAACAGTACTGTATTTGTAAATCTGGTATGTCATAAATGTATAGATGTAGTACTGTCTATCTGTATGTCATGATGTATGGATTATATGTTATGATGAATTGAAAATGGGGGACCCTGATGTAAACAAGACGAAAGTCTCTCTGGTCTGCATCCCCTTATTAATTGTGTGTATTGAGCCGTACTGTATTGTACCCATTCTGCAATCTGTTAATAAAGTTTTCAATCAATCAATCAATCCCCTGCTAGATGAGAGCACAGCTACACTCACAGCTAAGCTAACGTTACCTAGGTAGTAGGTAGTAGTACCCCCCCCCCCTCCCGACTATAGAAGACAAAACTATCGAGGATAATATATAATGTATGCACAACATAGTAGTAATAACGAAGTTGGGCCAGAATATTGTGCTGCAAAGAATACAGGAACCGGAACGTCACTTAAGAAGCTACAGCGTTAGCAGCTAACCTAGACGTCCCTCCTCTTTTCCCTCCATTAACACCAAACCTAGCGAGAGCATAAATAAAGCTAGTATAAGCACAGCTCGATCATGTTCAATATTGTCACTGTGTTCTGAAAATGTGACCCACTTATATAATATAATATATATATATAATATATCCACACGGCCGTCTTCAACATGTAGCTGCTCGCTAACGTTAGCTGCTAGCAGAGTTAGCTGCTGTTGTTGACTTTGATATCATATAGCGAACAAGAATTCGCTACCTGTCCGTTATTGTTTATTATAATATTGTAACACATCTCGCAGTCCTGTATATTTTGTGTTTGTGTATTATTGTGTCGTTATTATTACATGTTTAACTTTTGTTTATATTGTCTGTGTGTATATATTTTGATGACACACACCGTCGTGGTGGTGGAAACGTCATTTCTTCTAGTATGTGTCGTCTTGCACATAAGAACATTTACAGTAACGTTTACTTTATAATAACTTTGACTTGTTATGATATTATTGTGATTAAAACGACAGCAGAAGCCTGCTTCTTCTTTATGAGCTCTTTGGGGGACAAACAGACTCTCAACAACACGCCAGTCTGTGGGCTCCTCCATGTTAGCAGCACAGGACTGAGGCCTGTGTGTGAATATATTTATATATATTATTATGTTTAGTTTAGGAATAAGGGGCAGGTAACTATAACATGTATTCTTCTTCCTGCTCCTTTTGTCCACCATGGTATGGTATTTATGGTTTTGTATGAGGAAAAACTATGATTGTATTGTTTCCATGTGGCAAATAATAAAACTCTGAATCTGAATATATATATACAGTGTGTTGTTGTTGTTGTGCATTCTCCATTTTGAACAATACAGCTTCCTGCCGCTGTCAAAAAATAATAATCAATAACAGCAGTTTTCAGGATGGACTCCTACACTTGATGTACCTGGAGTGCTGGTGCTCTGACTCCTGTCGCTGCTCTCCGTGCAGAGGCTGCCGGCATCCTCCTCATCCAGGGGGCCGTCGGAGTCCTCTTTCAGGGCCTCCTCCTCCTCCGAGACCGGCTCTTCCTCCACGAACTCGTCCTCCTCTGATCGCAAACTGACCGCGTCGTCCTCCTCCTCTTCACTCTCGTGGTCGTCGTAGACCACTTTCTTGCAGACAGGCGTCCGTTTTCCCCCTCGACCTCCCCGGCCGCCTCCCCGGCCGCCTCCCCGGCCGCCTCCTCTCCCCCTGCCGCCCCGAGACGCGGAGCCCCCCGGTCCTCCACCACCACCACCTCTCCTCTTCCCCCTGGTCGACCTGCTGGGCTCTCTCTGCGGGCTCTCTGTGTCCTCGTCCCCGCTGTCTCTCGCCCTGGGCTTCAGGGTCCTCCTGGGTCTCAGACCTCTCGTCGGCACCACCACCGCCGCCACCACCACCGGGGACGGTTCCTCCTCTGCCGCCGCCGCCGGTGTGGGTTGTTTGGGCGGCCTGCCCCGTCTCCCCCTCATGATAGCGGGCGAAATCTATTCTTTTCTGGATCAATTTTTGCGTTTATCTATCCCCCACGGATCCGAGCGAAAGTGATATCTCCAGAAAGGTGGACGAGTGGAGTGTCGGTGCGTTGCAGCTCCTCCCGCGGCGCAGCCCCGGTCTCGGTTTGTTTGTGAGAAAAGCTCAAAACGATTGCCCGGCATCCCGTCTCGGTTCGCACAGAGCCGCCATTTTTTCCTCCTCTCTCCGACGACTGACTGAAAACAGGAGGCCCCACACTGTCGAGGTCACGTGGTCTACGATGCTAGTTCTGGAGCAGTGCATGTCCCATTTTTTTTTAATATTTTTATTCTTATTCTTATTGTTATTATTCGTATTCTCATTCTTAATATTATTATAATATTCTTATTATTTTATTTTCTGTTTATATAGATAGTAAGTGCATTCCATGTCAAGTAACGTTATTAGCAATATTACAACATATATATAAATAAAATATATATATTATTTTTACTTTAGTCCATTTAGAATTAAACTATGTAATGTTGTAAAGTTGAACCCGTAGATGTGTAATACAATAAAAGTCCTGGGGTTAAACTACGAGAGCTCATTTGTATTTAATGTCTCTATACAGCATAAAGAAACTTGAAACTTGAGCAATACCGTGAGCTATAAGGCAAGTTTAAGTGAGTGATGTGATGTGAAAGGAATTCATATAGAAATGCTGCTGCTATCGGTATTGATTGATTGATTGATTGATTGATTGATTGATTGAAAATTGTATTAACAGATTGCAGAATGGGTACAATACAGTACGGCTCAATACACACAATTGTTAAGAGATGCAGACCAGAGAAAGACTTTTGTCTTGTTTACATCAGGGTCCCCATTTTCAATTACTCATGACATTTATGACATACAGATATACAGTACTGTTACATCCAGACATTTATGACATACAAGATATACAAATATACAGTACTGTAAAATAAAAGACAATATATACATAAAACATACATAAAAGAAAATATATACATTCGAGGGGGAGGAAACTACATTGGGGGGGGGGGGGGGGGTTGGACATTTTTCGGGGCCAGTTTCGAATTGCAGCCTCCTGTAGGTGCTCTTTGAGAGTGGTTTTGAAGGTGGGTAGGGATTCACATTATTTTATGGATGTGGGTAGGGCGTTCCACATTGTTGTGGCATAATTGCAAAACGTGTTTAGTCCCTTGTTTGAGCCGAATCTGGGTTGAACATGATTTGTGGAGCTCCCTCTGGTGTTGTGGTCGTGGAATTCACTGACCTTTGGGAAGTATTTCGACATGTACATGGGTATCCTTGTGGTGTAGTGTATCTTGTAGACCAGGCCCATTGCACGTTGCTGTACTCTGTCGTCTACTCTAAGCCATCCTAGGTTGTCAAAGTGGGCAGGGGTGAGGTGGGTTCTAGGAGTCAAGGTCAAGCAGTAGTCTGACCAGTTTGTTTTGTGATGTTTGTAGTCTTGTTTTTAGGGCCTTTGAGGTGCTTTGGTACCATGAGGTGCAAGCATAGTCGTAGTATCCTTGAATGAGTGCTCCTGTTAGAGTCTTCAGGGTATTCTTGTTTACCAGAGAGGAGATCCGGTACAAGAATCGTGTTCGTTGGTTGACTTTTTTTATTACATTGGTTGCCATTTTGTCACAGGAAAGATTTGCCTCTAGGATGGAACCCAGGTAGGTAATTTCATCTTTCCTTGTGATAATATTGTCACCCACTGTAACAAAGAAGCCGTCGGTCTTGCTGAGTTTGTTATTTGAACCGAAGAGAATGGACTCTGTTTTACCCATGTGTAATGATAGTTTGTTATCAGCGAGCCAGATTCTGCCGAGTTCAGAGCTGAGGGCCTTTAACTGTAACTTGTACCTGGCTGTCAGAGACCAGCAGGGCTGAGTCGTCCGCGAACAGGAACAAGTTGCAGCCACAAGCTGACGACATGACATTTGCATAAATTAGGAACAGTAACGGTCCTAATATGCATCCTTGTGAAACACCACAGCTCACTGGGAGGGGGGGGGGGGGGGGGTAGTGTACCGTTTACCTCCACCATCTGTTCCCTCCCCTCCAGGTAGGATTGTATCCAGCTCACTGATAGACTATCAAAACCAATTGCTTTTAGCTTGTCAATCAGAATGGAGTGATTGACAGTGTCAAAGGCCTTTTGGAGGTCCAGCATGACCATGACATACAATACATACAATTATATACGGTACTGTGTAAGAAAAAGATATCATAAAAAATATACATCCGAAGGGGAAGAAACTGTACATTGATTGATTGATTGATTGAAAAGTTTATTAACAGATTGCAGAATGTGTACAATAGGCTGGTAAGGCTATGCCTCCTAAAGTGTGAAAACGGAAGTACAGGAAGTACCGGCTACAGGCTTTCCGGTTTCGACAAAACAATTATAGAAACGTGTGAAGTGCACAATATTTCCTCGTTTAAGCCAACGGCTTTGCCTGAAGAATTTACTACATGACCGGGACGTTCTAGCTTGTTTGCCGACAGGATTTGGGAAAAGTTTGGTCTGTTCGGACTCTGAGGCAGCTTCCAGGGGAAGTACATACACTGGAAATTCGACCCCATACACACTTTCGGCCATAGGTCTTTGCCAGTCTTTATCTCACGGAGGAGATAAACTGGGAACGAGGTTAGTACAATACAGTACAGCTCAATACACACAATTGTTAAGGGGATGCAGACCAGAGAAAGACTTTTGTCTTGTTTACATCAGGGTCCCCCATTTTCAATTAATCATAACATATATGACATACACAGGCATGCGTTGTTCATGGGACGGGGTAGCACGGTGTGCTACCTCACTGAGTATTAAAGATTTGAGCAGAAGCGCGTGCACGCACATGCACGCGCTCGCGAGAACGCGCTGCTCGACTCGGCTCGTTGTCTTTACCTGCCTCCCGGGCCCCGGCGCTACCTCGCATTATCATAACAATAGCCGCTATAGGCTGGTGTCTTCAACCACGCAGGACTGGGTAACATTATCACGTCTCATGGCTTCTCCTACCACTGTTATGCCGACGATACTCAACTCTTCCTCTCCTTCCCTCCCTCAGATATCCACGTCTCTGAGCGGATCTCGGCCTGTCTGTCCGACATCTCCGCCTGGATGACGACCAACCACCTCAAACTGAACCTAAGCAAAACAGAATTGCTCCACCTGCCGGCCAAATCCTCCCCCCTGACCGACCTTTCCATCACAGTCGAGAATGCAGCTGTGACCGCGTCCCCGACCGCCAAGAACCTTGGTGTTGTCCTCGACGACCAGTTGAACTTCTCTGCTCACATCGCAGCGACAACCAGAACCTGCCGATTCCTCCTGAGCAACGTCAGAAGGATACGCCCCTTCCTGACAAAAGAAGCCACCCAACTCCTCGTCCAATCAACAGTCATCTCCCGCCTCGACTACTGCAATGCACTGCTCGCTGGCCTCCCGGCCACTGCCACTAAGCCTCTTCAACTCATTCAGAACGCAGCGGCCCGCCTGATCTCAAACCTACCGAAGTCGGCCCATGTCACCCCACTTCTTAGGGACCTGCACTGGCTCCCCATTGCTGCACGAATCCGCTTCAAGGCCCTTGACCTAGCATACCGTGCGGCAAAGGGAACTGCTCCCGCCTACCTCCGGTCAATGGTCTCTAACTACACACCCTCAAGACCCCTACGCTCTGCATCTTCTGGCCGCCTCAGACCTACTCCTATCCAAGCTCCGGGAGGGTCATCAAAGAGAAGTCGCCTATTCTCAGTCCTTGCCCCACAATGGTGGAATGAACTACCCACCCCAGTTAGGACAGCCGAAACACGTCCAATCTTTCGCCGTCGACTAAAGACTCACTTCTTCAACCATTATCTGAATAAAAAAAAAAAAAAAAAAATCTAACCCTAACTAACCATACTGTCATGCACTTGTCCTAATAAACTAACCTACACTGTAGCACTCAACACTTTGATGAACATTGTTACTCAGCTGATAGAGTTGTGCTCTTCCTGATGGCTTGTCGTACAGAACTTGTAAGTCGCTTTGGATAAAAGCGTCAGCTAAATGACTAAATGTAAATGTAATGTAAATGTGATGTAAATATGGAACATCCCAAGTTGCCGCTGCCCACAGAGTGCACCGCCGTCCAAAGGTGAACGACGGCGAACGAAGGGCCAAATCAAAACAGCCGTCAATTCCGAATTGACAACTGTTTTGATTCAACCCCCCACCCACCACCACTCACCCCCGGACAACAACACACTCTGCAAACAGCAGCAACCCGGGACATTCCATATCTACATCACAAACTTTGGGACTGAGTAGATAATTAATTAATCTTCTCTTTATTTTTATTATTTATATTAAAACTGAATCAAACCATAAACAAGGTTGCCTGTTGGGATGTTAGATCCTAATGTGAAAAACTGATTTTATATGTCTGCACTTTATGTGCTCATTTTATGCCTGTCTTAATTCTGTTGTGAAGCACTTTGAGCTGCAGTTTCTGTATGAAAGGCTATACAAACAAAGTGTATTATTGTGCGCGAGGGAACATATGCGCATGCGCGCGCGCGGCGTCATTATCCTGCGTGCCGGCTCAGTCCATAATAACAACGCAACACTGGACATACATGACATAGATAGACACTAGACAGTACTGCTACATCTATACATTTATGACATACCACATTTACAAATACAGTACTGTTTGTGAATACAAAAAAAAGAATCTAAAAGAGAGAGTATACATTTGACGAAGAAACTGTACATTGGAGGAGGTTGGGTAGGGTGGGGAAACTGTACATTGGAGGTGGTTTGGTGGGTGGGGTGGGGTGGGGTAACTGTACATTGGATTATCGACGAATTGGAGGGGGTTGGGGGGGGGTTGACATTTACCGCGGCCAGTTTCTAATTGCAGCCACCCGTAGTAGGTGCTCTTTGAGAGCGGTTTTGAAGGAGAACGCGAAGTATGTAACTTTAATCATTAGTAGACTATTAACTAGCTAATAACTGTGGAGTTACTGTTAATGTTATTATATTACACTATAACAGCCAATCCGTCCTAGTATTGATTATAGCCACGTGCTGCGAAGTAGCAGCAGCAGCACGTGCGTAAGTGATCAATAACGTGACGTCATGTTTCCATCAATGTTATCAAATATATTTTCATTATTGAATGAAAGGCTGTTATCTCCAATAATCTAGGATTCTATGTATTACTTGTTCGGTTGTCGTGGCCGAGTGGTTAAGGCGATGGACTAGAAATCCATTGGGGTCTCCCCGCGCAGGTTCGAATCCTGCCGACAACGTTGTGTTTTTTTGTTCACTCTGCGTTATTTCAATTATTTTAAGAGTACAATACAGCAATATATTATGAATAAAGACTAAGTACATGTATAAAGTAAAGACAAACCAACACATACAAGAAAAAATAAACACAAAACATGCCAGGACAGGAGTCAAAATACATCGAGGGAAGGTCCGAAATCTACCTACGGTAACGAAAATAAATGGTTCGAGATGGATTTCGGTTCGCTTGCCTCGAAAGTAGACGAGAGTAGCCGAGTGAAGCCGGGGGAGGAGTTAAAAAGGCGGACACTTCCAATAGTACCCAGCTGCAGCTCCGGAGACCAGCGCTTACAAGCCCCGCACATACAAGCCCGCACATAGCAACCCCTCGCTTCCATTGGCTGATTTTGGTCACGTGATTTTGGGTCACGTTGCACGTTGCACTGCGGGATTGATTGATTGATTGATTGAAAACTTTATTAACAGATTGCCGTATGATTTGGGTCACGTTGCACTGCGGGATTGATTGATTGATTGATTGATTGATTCATTGATTCATTGATTCATTGATTGATTGATTGAAAACTTTATTAACAGATTGATTGATTGATTGAAAACTTTATTAACAGATTGCCGAATGGGTACACGTGACCACAGGCCCTGATTGATTGATTGAAAACTTTATTAACAGATTGTAGAATGGGTACACGTGACCTGACCGATTGATTGATTGATTGATTGATTGATTGATTGAAAACTTTATTAACAGATTGCAGAATGGGTACAGTGACCGATTGATTGATTGATTGATTGATTGATTGATTGATTGATTGATTGATTGAAAACTTTATTAACAGATTGCAGAATGCAGTACAGCTCAATACACACAATTGTTAAGGGGATGCAGACCATGCAGTACTGTTACATTTGTGACATACAGTAAATATATACAAGGGGGAGGGAACTGTACATTTATGATGAATTGAAAATGGGGGACCCTGATGTAAACAAGACGGAAGTCTTTCTCTGGTCTGCATCCCCTTAACAATTGTGTGTATTGAGCTGTACTGCAGATATATTTCAATTGCCTTACTTATTTACATAAGTATTATAGGCCTACAGCAGTATTGTACAGACAGTCTGTGTGAAGTCTGTGTGGTTCTCCAGCTGCACAAAGGCAGAGCAAGAGGCTCTACAGAGGGTGGTGATGATAAAGCCATGATAAAGACCTTCAATCAGCTGAAGGGGAATCCCTCCAAGCTGCTGTCAGCGCTACACACCTTCGGCCGCTCTGGTATCAGCCATGCATCAAAACGTGCACACGCACTCAGGCGAGTCGCTAACCGTGCTGGGCCAAGTATAGCGGCTCAACCCACCTCTGTTGCCCGTCGTAAAATGAAGCTCGGGGGTCGACGACGGCTCGCTGCGGGGAGGCCGAAGAAAAGTGTGGTGAGCACAGACCATCGCTATAGTTTCCCAACAGGAGTAAAGTCTGGAACGCACCACAGCCTGTCACAAGCAGTAGAGATGTGTCGTAGCAATCCGAAGTGACATTGACCACCAATATAGCATGTACATAAAGACCCAGTGCCTCATCCGTAGCTAATATTGCACTACCACAGGACCTAGCATGTCCTACCATGCTCTGTAAATAACTTATGTACATATACCGATATGCCCTACTCTGTTTACTTGTTTTATTGCACAATGTCGTTCTATTGGATTCTATTATATGTTATTACTATTGTATTATGCACATCTTTGCGGGCACGACCACCCGCATTTAATTTTTTTTTTTTTTTTTATATTTTTTGCACAAATCTCTCCAATATTCAAAACATCTCTTTCCACATCACCATATGCAACTTCCAAGATTTGCCTTTTTCTTTTTTGTAAGAACATACAAAACATGTAAAGGACTCATACAAATACATTAACAACTCAAGTTCAAGTTCAAGTTCTTTAATAGTTGTCATACAGAAGTACAGAATACTTTCATACAAAATGCTTCTTACTGTTACGCTCCAGAGACTGTGCTAGACAAGATAGTATCAAATAACATAATAACATAATATAGCATGAATTTAGAAGAAGAAAATGAGGTCACAGTGTTCGGTAAGCGTCCCAGACACATGTAGGTGTGCATGATAGCATGCATGCATGTGTGTCTCCAACATATGTATGTGGGTACGTGTATTGATTGATTGATTGATTGAATTGATTGATTGATTGATTGAAAAGTTTATTAACAGATTGCAGAATGGGTACAACTGACATGGAAAATAAAAAAGACTTACGAAAAAAAGAAAAATACTATACTATACATTGTGCGTATACATCCCTGATATATATACTTTGCATGTAGACCGATCTACCTGCGAGCAGGTATGTGCTGCATCCTCTATCGGGATGCCACCCTTCTCCATATTGCATGTGAGAGAAAGCGTCCCAGACACATGTAGGTGTGCATGATAGCATGCATGCATGTGTGTCTCCAACATATGTATGTGGGTACGTGTATTGATTGATTGATTGAATTGATTGATTGATTGATTGAAAAGTTTATTAACAGATTGCAGAATGGGTACAGTACAGTACATCTCAATACATACAATTGTTAAGGGGATGCAGACCAGAGAAAGACTTTCATCTTGTTTACATCAGGGTCCCCCATTTTCAATTCATCATAACATATATGACATACATGACATACAGATAGACAGTACTGCTACATCTATACATTTATGACATATCAGATTTGCAAATACAGTACTGTTTGTGATACAAAAGTGTCCAGAAAAGGAGTGTATATACATTTGGCGTAGAAACTGTACATTGGAGGAGGTTGGTGGGGTGGGGTTGGGTGGGTTGGGTGAGGGCTGTGTACGTAAGCATGTGTACATGCCTCACATGTGTGTGTGTGTGTGCATCTTCCAGGTATGCGACTGTACTCCTATCTCTTGTGTGTGTCTCGTATCCATGTGTGCCTCCGCCCCCTATGTGAGTGTATATCTCAGGTGTGCATATATATGTGCGTCTCAGCTACGTATGTGTGTGTCTCCTATGTACATGTATATCCCCCATATGTGTCAGTGAGAGCCTATACCTCAACTATGTGTATATGTAGGTGTGTGTATGCCTATTTCCTATAAGTGAGTATGTGCATGTATGTGTGCCCCTGACATGTATAACTTAGCCTTGTGCATATGAGTGTGTGTAAACCTATTATGTACACATACGAATATGTGTATCCTAGATACTTGTATGCGGCTAAACATGCACATATGAGAGTGTGATAGAGACAGTGACCATTCCATAGATATACCATCCGGACATAAAATCCATGTACATACATATATAACACATTATAAAGTACAAGTACCATCAGATCAGATCCCCTTTTTCATATTCATCCTTGATATCATTGTAACCCCACCTTAATCATTTGTCCCCAGACCGTTCAGTCAGGTGTAGAAAACTGTCCCATAAACGTGTATGCAAATAAACAACTTGTGACAAATAAAACTCTTGACTTGACCACCAGCCTCTCTATCTAAATGTTATATTGTTAACTGTCTAGTTAGGCATTAACTGTGTTAATCTAAATGTTATATTGTTAACTGTCTAGTTAAGGCATTAACTGGGTTAATTAATCTAAATGTTATATTGTTAACTGTCTAGTTAAGGCATTAACTGGGTTAAGTGGGGAGTGCGTCATGGTACAGTTTCAGTAAGTGGGGAGTGTAAACAAGTTGAACGCGCCACGTGAAATAACGTTACGTGAATAAACATATAACGTTACAATGTACAGTTTCTGACAGCTGGCTGTGTTGTGAAATGTGCATAACGTTATGAATAAACCGCGAAGTCACGCGAAATAACGTTATAAACGCGAATCTGGTAGTATATTTATTTGTATCTTCTTGAGATGATAACATTAACATCCGCATTTTACCGCATGGCGAGCTAAACCAATCAGAGAGGGGCTTCGCTCAACCAATCAAAGAGGGGGCTGCAGAAATGGAGCCCAACCAATCAGAGAGGCGTCTGCAGAACTTCAGCCATTGGGTGGGACCCAAATCACGTGACCAAAATCAGCCAATGGAAGCGAGGGGTTGCTATGTGCGGGCTTGTATGTGCGGGGCTTGTAAGCGCTGGTCTCCGGAGCTGCAGCTGGAAGCATCTCGACACTTCAGATTTCACGAGAGCCTCTCGCCTAGTCTCGCATCATGGCAGATACGCTTTCACGTCACCACACACACATTACACACCGGTCCAGCTCATTATAATGCGATGGCCGTGTGCAAAATTAGATCAGATTCAAATGTACAGAATGAATGAATGAATGAAAACTTTATTTAACAGATTGCAGAATGGGTACAATACAGTACGGCTCAATACATACAATTGTTAAGGGGATGCAGACCTGAGAAAGACGTTTGTCTTGTTTCCATCAGGGTCCCCCATTTTCAATTCATATAGACATATATGACATACATGACATACAGATAGTCAGTACTGCTACATCTATACATTTATGACATACCAGATTTGCAAATACAGTACTGTTTGTGATACAGAAGGAGTCAAGAAAAGGGAGTATATACATTTGACGTAGAAACTGTACATTGGAGGAGGTTGGGTGGGGGGGGTTGGGTACATTGGGATATTGACAACCATACTGGGTAATTTACATTGGAGGTGGTTGGGGGGGGGGGGGGCGGGGGGCACACTGTATAAACAAGTAACACTGTACATTGAGGGGGGGGGGGGAGGAGACACTGTACAAACAAACACAATTGTACATTGAACTATTGACAAAACCATACTAGGTAAATGACTGTACATTGGAGGGGGTTGGGTTAGGATATTTACAGGGGCCAGTGTTGAATTGCAGTCTCCCGTAGGTGTCCCTTTAGAGAGGTTTTGAAAGTGGGTAGTGATCCACATTCCTTTACAGCTTTGGGTAGGGCGTTCCACATTGATGTGGCATAATTGCGAAACGTGTTTAGTCCCTTATTTGAGCCGAATCTGGGTTTAACATGATTTGTGGAGCTCCCTCTGGTGTTGTGATCGTGGTATTCACTGACCTTTGGGAAGTATTTTGACATGTACATGGGTACCTTGGTCGTGTAGTGTATCTTGTAGACCAGGCCCATTGCAAGTTGTTGTACTCTGTCGTCTACTCTAAGCCATCCTAGGTTGTCAAAGTGGGCAGGGGTGAGGTGGGTTCTAGGAGTAAGGTCAAGCAGTAGTCTGACCAGTTTGTTTTGAGATGTTTGTAATTTTGTTTTTAGCGCCTTTGAGGTGCTTTGGTACCATGAGGTGCAAGCATAGTCGTAGTACCCCTGAATGAGTGCTCCTGCCAGAGTCTTCAGGGTGTTCTTGTTTACCAGAGAGGAGATCCGGTACAAGAATCGAGTTCGTTGGTTGACTTTTTTTATTACATTGGATGCCATTTTGTCACAGGAGAGATTAGCCTCTAGGATGGAACCCAGGTAGGTAATTTCATCTTTCCTTGTGACAATATTGTCACCCACTGTAACTGAGAAGCCGTCGGTCTTGCTGAGTTTGTTATTTGAACCGAAGAGAATGGACTCTGTTTTGCCCATGTGTAATGATAGTTTGTTATCAGCGAGCCATATGCAGATTCTGCCTAGTTCCGAGCTGAGGGTTTTTTCAACCTGTAACTTGTTCTTGTCAGAGACCAGCAGGGCTGAGTCGTCCGCAAACAGGAACAAGTTGCAGTCACAAGCTGACGACATGTCATTTGCATAAATTAGGAACAGTAGCGGTCCTAGTATGCTTCCTTGTGGAACACCACAGCTCACTGTGAGGGGGGGGGATAGGGTACCGTTTACCTCCACCATCTGTTCCCTCCCCTCAAGGTAGGATTGCATCCAGCTCACTGATAGACTATCAAAACCAATTGCTTTTAGCTTGTCAATCAGAATGGAGTGATTGACCGTGTCAAAGGCCTTTTGTAGGTCCAGCATGACCATGCCGCAGTATTTGCCTGCGTCCACCTCTTGTTTGATGTGGTCATTCAAATAGAGAAGGCATGTGTCAGTGGAGTGGGATGTTCTGAAGCCAGATTGGAATTCGTAGATTAGATTTTTTTCCGCTAGGTACTTTTCGACCTGTTCGTAGACTATTTTTTCCATGACTTTCGAGATGGAGGTGAGAATAGAAACAGGGCGGTAGTTGCCTGGGTCTAATTTGCAGCACACCATATACTGCTATAGTGGAATATACTATTCATATACCATAATGTATACCATCTTGTTGCGGGCTCCTGGCCGCACGCACACACAACACACTGCTGAATAATTCTGTTTTGCATCAATATATATATTTATTTATACTATGTATATTGAGGCAAAACAGAATTATATATACAGTATTGAGGCAAAACAGACGACGCATGTGTGTATAAAAAAGCAGCCATTTATATACTCTATTATTACTATATTTTTGTATCACAAACAGTGCTGTATATTTGTAGATCTGGTATGTCATAAATGTCTAGATGTAACATTACTGTCTATGTAAACGAGACGAAAGTTAAGTTGAAAATGGGGGACCCTGATGTAAACCGCTTTGGATAAAAGCGTCAGCTAAATGACTAAATGTAAATGTATTCCCCCTCAAATGTATATACTCTATTATTACTATATTTTTGTATCACAAACAGTGCTGTATATTTGTAGATCTGGTATGTCATAAATGTCTAGATGTAACATTACTGTCTATGTAAACGAGACGAAAGTTAAGTTGAAAATGGGGGACCCTGATGTAAACAAGACGAAAGTTAAGTTGTGTATGTGTGTCGTAAACGAGAGAGGGAGCGAGCGAGAGAGCCCCCCCCCCTCATCCGCATGCGCAGTAGTGCAAATACTTGTCCAGGCCGCGTCTCTACAATTCGTAGCCGCATTTCTGCAGACCCCTCTCTGATTGGTTGAGGCCATTTCTGCAGACCTCTCTCTGATTGGCCGAGCGCGCGCATGCGCATGAGCCGCGACAAGCTCCTCTAGCCAGGAGTCGAAACTCCGTTAAGCTCCAGAGAGAGAGGCTGAAAACCCACAGTTGTTGCCCGACGTATGGGAGCCAAATCCCGGATCCGAGTTTTCTGATGAATAGCCCCAAAACATGGAGGTCGCGAACGCAATTTATACGCATGGAAGTATTGATTACGCCATAACGAATCATTAAAAAAATATACCGTTAACTGGAATATGTTGTGTGTGCCTTTACACATGTTGGATAGGATTATGTAATTGGTTTGTCATTAAAAACCAATAATAATCGCTCGCCGGCTTCGCTGACCAGAGCTCTCTCAGATTCAAAGTTTTAATTGCAGCCTGGAACATACATGTTTCGGAACCAATGTGTAACTAGACAGTTACAAAATAACATGCAGTTAATGCCTTAAGAGAAAGAGTCTGGTGGTCAATTGCTACGGAAATGTTGTGTCTTACTAATAATAACTAATTCCTTGGTCAATAGAAGTCTCTGTGATACTTTCTGAATATGATTTGGGAACATCAAATGGGCAGGCCGCGAAATAACAACGTTACAATGTACAGTTTCTGACAGCTGGCTGTGTTGTGAAATGTGCATAACGTTATGAATAAACCGCGAAGTCACGCGAAATAACGTTATACGCGAATCTGGTAGTACATTTCCAATCAGAGAGGGGCTTCGCTCAACCAATCATGAATGAATGAATGAATGAATGAATGAATGAATGAATGAAAACTTTATTTAACAGATTGCAGAATGGGTACAATACAGTACGGCTCAATACATACAATTGTTAAGGGGATGCAGACCTGAGAAAGACGTTTGTCTTGTTTCCATCAGGGTCCCCCATTTTCAATTCATATAGACATATATGACATACATGACATACAGATAGTCAGTACTGCTACATCTATACATTTATGACATACCAGATTTGCAAATACAGTACTGTTTGTGATACAGAAGGAGTCAAGAAAAGGGAGTATATACATTTGACGTAGAAACTGTACATTGGAGGTTGGGTGGGGGGGGGTTGGGTACATTGGGATATTGGGATATTGACAACCATACTGGGTAATTTACATTGGAGGTGGTTGGGGGGGGGGGGGGGGGGGGCGGGGGGCACACTGTATAAACAAGTAACACTGTACATTGAGGGGGGGGGGGGGAGGAGACACTGTACAAACAAACACAATTGTACATTGAACTATTGACAAAACCATACTAGGTAAATGACTGTACATTGGAGGGGGTTGGAATGATTGGGTTAGGATATTTACAGGCAGGATATTTACAGGGGCCAGTGTTGAATTGCAGTCTCCCGTAGGTGTCCCTTGAGAGAGGTTTTGAAAGTGGGTAGTGATCCACATTCCTTTACAGCTTTGGGTAGGGCGTTCCACATTGATGTGGCATAATTGCGAAACGTGTTTAGTCCCTCACGTCCCTCAGAGAGGGGTTTGCAGAAATGGAGCTCAACCAATCAGAGAGGGGTCTGCAGAAATGCGGCTACGAATTGTAGAGACGCGTCCAGGCCACTAATACTTGTCTACGCCACGAAGCCCCGCCTCAAACCCGTCCACGCTTGGGCTCTGTGGCTCTGCAGATATCCCCTATTGAGAAATGCGGCTACCTTTGGTATGGCCGCAGCCTGTGCACGCTCGAGTCTCGGCGCGGTAAGCGCACCAATGCTGCGCTCTGTCTAGTTCACGTGACAAATGACAGATTGATTGATTGTACATTTTATTAACAGATTGCAGAATGGGTACAATACAGTACAGCTCAATACACACAATTGTTAAGGGGATGCAGACCAGAGAAAGACTTTCGTCTTGTTTACATCAGGGTCCCCCATTTTCAATTAATCAGGAAGTGAGGCAGACATGGGTGCGTTATTTCTAAACCTAGCCGCATTTCTGGCAAGACGCTCTCTGATTGGCCGACGCCTGTTTCTACACTGGTTACGTT
The DNA here is from genome assembly GCF_963971535.1 of Notolepis coatsorum. Classification (NCBI taxonomy): domain Eukaryota; kingdom Metazoa; phylum Chordata; class Actinopteri; order Aulopiformes; family Paralepididae; genus Notolepis; species Notolepis coatsorum. Next base: position 106,699,462 of record NC_140178.1, on the reverse strand, counting down.
TAGGCACTCTTCGAAGTTGGTTAAGGTTAGAGTTTGTCTTAGAGCGTGATGGAAAGTTCTTTCGACGGTTAAGCTTAGGCACTCTTTCGAAGTTGGTTAAGGTTAGAGTTTGTCTTAGAGCATGGCGATAGAACGCCAGGTAGTTTGCAGGCTGTTTGACGTGGAAATGGGCAAAGACACAGCTCGTCACGCGATTGGGCAAACGCATCAGTGGCCAATCAGAGCGCGTCAGTCAGTGCCAATCAGAGAGCGTCTTCCAGAAATGCGGCTAGGTTTAGAAATAAGGCGACATGGGTAGCCTAGTCTATGCCTTCTACAACGGCGCTCAAGTTCCTCTGATTGGCCACTAAGCCCACGTGACCGCGCGCTAGCACGCCCCCCTTATCCCGCGCGCTAGCACGCCCCCCTTATCGCCCACTCTCGCGCTGTGAAGCGGAAACGCCCAGCGGGGCGAGGCAGTGGTTTATCCCCGGCTCGGCGGTGGTTTCTCCCCGGCTCCGTGTGCCGCTGACTCGGTCCAGCTCCAGCGGCCGTCTTCCGCCTGCGATATCCTCTCTCCGAGGCGGCTCGTTCTTATTAATCCCCCATTGTTCAGGTCGACATGGTCGCACGTGTATGTGAGTCAACTCAGACTACCATTGACCTCATCCTGACCTCTGACAAGTCCAAGATCTCCAATAAAGGGGTTATAGCATGCGGGTTAAGTGATCATTATATGATATTCTGTACCCGCAAAAAGCTAAAACAAAAGGCTGGCTGTCACAAAACAGTCACATCTAGAGACCTCAAAACCTACTCTAGCGAGGCCTTTAACCTTGAACTGGAGAGTCTGGACTGGTCAGATGAGCTCAATGGTACACTGGTTGAAGAAACATGGCTTGGTTTCAAAACCAAATTTTCAACGATACTAAACAACATGGCCCCCCTAAGAACCACCAGGGTAAAAAATCGCGCGGAGCCGTGGATGCACACTGAAATACTGACCGCTATGAAAACCAGAGACAAAAAATGCTCTGAGTTTCGTAAAAGTCAGTCAAAGCTTACCATAAGCACGAGCAGTGAACTCCAAGCCCACGTGACTGAACTCAAACTGGAAAGAAACAGATCAAAACAGCAAAAAAAAATGTCATCAATGACAAAACCGAGGAAAACAAAAACAAACCACGTGAACTTTGGAAATTACTCAATAACCAACTAGGCTGCAGTAAAAACTTAAAACCAGATTCTCAAACATAAACATAAAGACGGACAACACGCTCATCACAGACAAGCTGGATGTAGCCAATTACTTAAACAGTTTCTTCACAAACATAGCCACACCACTGGTAAACAAACTACCCTCCCACTCAGGGCATTATGGGGTAGAACACATAGTAGCATACTACAAGAACCTAGGGGTCCACAAAGACGACTTCAAACTGGAAATGGTAACAACAGATGAGGTACTCAAAAAACTGAGTGCCCTCCAACCTAACAAGGCCACTGGCCATGACAACATCCACTCCAAATTCCTCAGAGACTCAGCAGCCGCCATCACCCCAGTCATCACACACATAATAAACCTCTCCATAAAACAGGGACACGTCCCCAAGGACTTCAAAATTGCGAGAGTAACACCCCTGCACAAAAAAGGCAGTAAATTAGACCCAGGCAACTACCGCCCTGTTTCTATCCTTACCTCCATCTCGAAAGTCATGGAAAAAATTGTATACGAACAGGTCGAAAAATACCTTGCGGAAAATAATCTAATCTACGAATTCCAATCTGGCTTCAGAACATCCCACTCCACTGACACATGCCTTCTCTATTTAAACGACCACATCAAACAAGAGGTGGACGCGGGCAAATACTGCGGCATGGTCATGCTGGACCTACAAAAGGCCTTCAACACTGTCAATCACACCATTCTGATTGACAAGCTAAAAGCAATTGGTTTTGATAGTGTAGTATTATTTGATAACCATAAATCCTAAAATGTACTGGAAAATGTTACTAAAAGAAAAGGTTTAAGCACAGAAGGTCAGAAGACAGCTGTCCTCTGCAAGTCATAAAAGATCACTAGATTGTAAAAACCCTCAAAGCTACATCCTGCCTGAAACTTGTGTTCATACAGATAAGAGAAAAGGATGTCTGTTTCTAGGTTAAGGAACTCAGTAACTAATCATTAAGTCATGTGCAAAATGAATGGATCATGTGTCTAGTCTTATAGAAACAGTCTAAGTGTAACAGTTGGAGATCAAATATACTGGTAAAAACTAGAGTGACTTAGTTCATAGATTGTGTGTGTTTACAGAGACATTGTGCTCACAACAAGAGGTGGATTTGCATACAAGTGTTGGCAACAGCTGAAGACAATAGAGGGAGTAGTCACATATCTGTGTTATCTGTTACACTGCCCCTGTGAGCACTACATGTTGAGACAGATGCAGAGGAGGAGCGAAGCGTCATTATTTCAGTAACCCAAATATACTTTCAAATGTCTGCTTCTGTACTCAAATTTGCTTAAAATGAATTGCAAATATTTCGGCTATATTGTGGTAATAATCCTGAAGCTAATGATATGAAAAATGCTATGGTTATGATAAAGAATCACGAGTTTTGAAATTAAGCCACTTCTATACTAAGGACAACCCTCTATTTCAAATTCAAACTTAGAGAGCCCGTGATTGGAGGAAAACATCTTCTTGACGTCACTCCTGTGACATCACGCAGACACTCCAGGCTCATTGATAAAAGGGAACTTCAGGGATTCTAGAAAAGACACAAAAACGGAACGGACACAAGAACACACCTCCCCATTCACAGAGAGGACGGCGAGCAGAGGAGAACACGGAGAAGGAGCTTTTTGGAACGAGAACAGAATCTCTTTGTTGTCAACCAGCAACAACAAAGACAATCAACAACTACCATTCTTTAATCTACTTTCTTAGTCTAGTTTTGATTGCAGACGGCATAGTGTCTAGTGATCACGACTATAGCGTTCTGTATTTTACTTGAACCAGAATCATTGTTATTTCACTTGTTACCTTGAATTAAAAACAGATGCTGATACAACTTCTCCTCTTCATTCTCCTGCATAGCTGCCGTCGTTACAGGCCAGTTTCCTGGTCTTTGAAAGTACAAGGGAATTAGTACCGGACAAAATCACAACGCAGAGTAGCTTAAGCTGGTTCTGTATATCAGAACAGAACCTTCCTCCCTTGTCACTTCAAAAGTCTATCAGTGAGCTGGATGCAATCCTACCTGGAGGGGAGAGAGCAGATGGTGGAGGTAAACGGTACCCTATCCCCCCCCCTCACAGTAAGCTGTGGTGTTCCACAAGGAAGCATACTAGGTCCGCTACTGTTCCTAATTTATGCAAATGACATGTCGTCAGCTTGTGACTGCAACTTGTTCCTGTTTGCGGACGACTCAGCCCTGCTGGTCTCTGACAAGAACAAGTTACAGGTTGAAAAAACCCTCAGCTCAGAACTAGGCAAAATCTGCATATGGCTCGCTGATAACAAACTATCATTACACATGGGCAAAACAGAGTCCATTCTCTTCGGTTCAAATAACAAACTCAGCAAGACTGACGGCTTCTCAGTTACAGTGGGTGACAATATTGTCACAAGGAAAGAAGATATTACCTACCTGGGTTCCATCCTAGAGGCAAATCTTTCCTGTGACAAAATGGCATCCAATGTAATAAAAAAAGTCAACCAACGAACTCGATTCTTGTACCGGATCTCCTCACTGGTAAACAAGAATACCCTGAAGACTCTGGTAGGAGCACTCATTCAAGGGTACTACGACTATGCTTGCACCTCATTGTATTAAAAGAAAGCTATAGCATTTGAATCTAAATATACTTTCTTTGTGTTGATTTTACATTAATTCCATGATTTTACTCAAGTAAATATCTGTTACAAGCTTCGGTCTTAAGTAGAAAAATGCTATTTTTAATCTAGATTAATTACAGAAAATTGTGAGATGGTTCCGGTTCCGGGTCGAGAATGGAGTAGTCGCTCATTGCCACGTATTTTTATATTTAGTCCTAAAAGCCTCTTTTTATATTTTCAACTCGGTTAAACCTTTTTGTATATACCCCCTTTATGTTTCTACCTATTTATTATGGCTGCAAGAATCATAATGGCGACGAGACAACTGAGAAATGAATCCAAGAAGGACGACGCTCCTGCTGATATAACCGCCATTGCTGGGCTAATTGAAGAGCTCAGGCAATCCTTAACCAACGAAATCAGAGCGTCCGCTGCCTCGCTCGAAGCCAAACTCGACAGCCTCTGGACGTCGTTAATGACCATGCCGAGCGTCTGACCTCCGTGGAAGACGGCTTGAATACTTGGACTGGCAGGGTGGACGAGCTAGAGGCTAGGTGTACGGCGCTAGAAGAGAGCAATGATAAGCTAAAGGCTAAGCTAACCAACGTCGAGTCCCGCAGCCGCCGGTCTAACATTCGCATATTAGGACTGGATGAGTCCGTCCCCCCAACCCTTTTTTTCTCTTGCTATGGTTCCTGTTCTAGATTTCTTCTTCTTGTTTAAACCTAGTCATGTTCTTATAAGGTTTAATGTGAACTTTTCCATTTACTCTACGTTTTGAGGCTTTTTCTTTTTCTTTTTTTTGTTTATGTTTGGGAGTGTGGCAAGCAGCCACTGAGAGAGTAATCTACTTATGGTAGGTTTGAGGGTTTTAGGCCCTATGGTGAGTCCCTGTGTTGGTGGGGAAAGGCCCACCGGTCCCGCACCTTTATATGTTTTTTATGTATGTTTTATGTATGGCTCAGGACACATGTCTACTACTGAAAATATTTGTTTTATGTATGGCTCTAGGTACATATCGCTGCTGGCGGAACAAAACCTCGTAACTCCATTTATTTTTTTTATTTTTTTATCAACTCAGTAGATCATCCTCCATGTGTGTGTGGTTTTACAAAGTCTACACAATGGGAAAGCATTAAACCAATCATCTGTCTAAACCTCGTAACTCTATTCTCCCTCAAATCTGTGTTCGTTTTTTTCATCTGCTGAAAAGTTGGGTTTTTGGAGTTACGAGGTTTTGTTCCGCCAGCAGCGTATGCTTAGTGGTTAAAATAGGTGAATTTGGTGTGCCCACAGGCCTTTTTAGGTCTGCCCTGTCTACACACCCCCTAATATTATATGGCTATGGCTAACTCTGAGAGCTTTAAGCTCTGCTCCTGGAATGTTTGAGGTCTTCAGAAACTAGCGAAAAGGAAGGCGATTCTGACCTTTTTAAAGAAGACACTCCAGCAGACACTCCAGGCTCATTGATAAAAGGGAACTTCAGGGATTCTAGAAAAGACACAAAAACGGAACGGACACAAGAACACACCTCCCCATTCACAGAGAGGACGGCGAGCAGAGGAGAACACGGAGAAGGAGCTTTTTGGAACGAGAACAGAATCTCTTTGTTGTCAACCAGCAACAACAAAGACAATCAACAACTACCATTCTTTAATCTACTTTCTTAGTCTAGTTTTGATTGCAGACGGCATAGTGTCTAGTGATCACGACTATAGCGTTCTGTATTTTACTTGAACCAGAATCATTGTTATTTCACTTGTTACCTTGAATTAAAAACAGATGCTGATACAACTTCTCCTCTTCATTCTCCTGCATAGCTGCCGTCGTTACAGGCCAGTTTCCTGGTCTTTGAAAGTACAAGGGAATTAGTACCGGACAAAATCACAACGCAGAGTAGCTTAAGCTGGTTCTGTATATCAGAACAGAACCTTCCTCCCTTGTCACTTCAAAAGTCTATCAGTGAGCTGGATGCAATCCTACCTGGAGGGGAGAGAGCAGATGGTGGAGGTAAACGGTACCCTATCCCCCCCCCTCACAGTAAGCTGTGGTGTTCCACAAGGAAGCATACTAGGTCCGCTACTGTTCCTAATTTATGCAAATGACATGTCGTCAGCTTGTGACTGCAACTTGTTCCTGTTTGCGGACGACTCAGCCCTGCTGGTCTCTGACAAGAACAAGTTACAGGTTGAAAAAACCCTCAGCTCAGAACTAGGCAAAATCTGCATATGGCTCGCTGATAACAAACTATCATTACACATGGGCAAAACAGAGTCCATTCTCTTCGGTTCAAATAACAAACTCAGCAAGACTGACGGCTTCTCAGTTACAGTGGGTGACAATATTGTCACAAGGAAAGAAGATATTACCTACCTGGGTTCCATCCTAGAGGCAAATCTTTCCTGTGACAAAATGGCATCCAATGTAATAAAAAAAGTCAACCAACGAACTCGATTCTTGTACCGGATCTCCTCACTGGTAAACAAGAATACCCTGAAGACTCTGGTAGGAGCACTCATTCAAGGGTACTACGACTATGCTTGCACCTCATTGTATTAAAAGAAAGCTATAGCATTTGAATCTAAATATACTTTCTTTGTGTTGATTTTACATTAATTCCATGATTTTACTCAAGTAAATATCTGTTACAAGCTTCGGTCTTAAGTAGAAAAATGCTATTTTTAATCTAGATTAATTACAGAAAATTGTGAGATGGTTCCGGTTCCGGGTCGAGAATGGAGTAGTCGCTCATTGCCACGTATTTTTATATTTAGTCCTAAAAGCCTCTTTTTATATTTTCAACTCGGTTAAACCTTTTTGTATATACCCCCTTTATGTTTCTACCTATTTATTATGGCTGCAAGAATCATAATGGCGACGAGACAACTGAGAAATGAATCCAAGAAGGACGACGCTCCTGCTGATATAACCGCCATTGCTGGGCTAATTGAAGAGCTCAGGCAATCCTTAACCAACGAAATCAGAGCGTCCGCTGCCTCGCTCGAAGCCAAACTCGACAGCCTCTGGACGTCGTTAATGACCATGCCGAGCGTCTGACCTCCGTGGAAGACGGCTTGAATACTTGGACTGGCAGGGTGGACGAGCTAGAGGCTAGGTGTACGGCGCTAGAAGAGAGCAATGATAAGCTAAAGGCTAAGCTAACCAACGTCGAGTCCCGCAGCCGCCGGTCTAACATTCGCATATTAGGACTGGATGAGTCCGTCCCCCCAACCCTTTTTTTCTCTTGCTATGGTTCCTGTTCTAGATTTCTTCTTCTTGTTTAAACCTAGTCATGTTCTTATAAGGTTTAATGTGAACTTTTCCATTTACTCTACGTTTTGAGGCTTTTTCTTTTTCTTTTTTTTGTTTATGTTTGGGAGTGTGGCAAGCAGCCACTGAGAGAGTAATCTACTTATGGTAGGTTTGAGGGTTTTAGGCCCTATGGTGAGTCCCTGTGTTGGTGGGGAAAGGCCCACCGGTCCCGCACCTTTATATGTTTTTTATGTATGTTTTATGTATGGCTCAGGACACATGTCTACTACTGAAAATATTTGTTTTATGTATGGCTCTAGGTACATATCGCTGCTGGCGGAACAAAACCTCGTAACTCCATTTATTTTTTTTATTTTTTTATCAACTCAGTAGATCATCCTCCATGTGTGTGTGGTTTTACAAAGTCTACACAATGGGAAAGCATTAAACCAATCATCTGTCTAAACCTCGTAACTCTATTCTCCCTCAAATCTGTGTTCGTTTTTTTCATCTGCTGAAAAGTTGGGTTTTTGGAGTTACGAGGTTTTGTTCCGCCAGCAGCGTATGCTTAGTGGTTAAAATAGGTGAATTTGGTGTGCCCACAGGCCTTTTTAGGTCTGCCCTGTCTACACACCCCCTAATATTATATGGCTATGGCTAACTCTGAGAGCTTTAAGCTCTGCTCCTGGAATGTTTGAGGTCTTCAGAAACTAGCGAAAAGGAAGGCGATTCTGACCTTTTTAAAGAAGGAGAATGTTTCTATTGCTTTATTACAGGAAACCCATATGGGACCCAACGACGCCGCTAAACTCCAAAAGAGTTGGGTGGGACAGGTCTTCGCCACAAACTATTCTACATTTAGTAGGGGAGTGGCCATACTGATCAATAAAAATCTCCCCTTTAGACTCATAACTTCCTCTTTAGATAGCCAAGGTCGCTATGTGATTATCAAAGGGGTTCTTAAGGGTAAATAAATGACATTTATGAATGTATACTGTCCCCCAGGCTACTCCCCTGACTTTCTATCCAAAGTATTTACTGAATTTAATGGCCTGGCCTCTGAGAATACCTTTGTGGGCGGAGACTTTAACTGTCACTGTAACTGAGGGGTACAATTCCCTGACTGTATTAATAAGTATGGTATCATTAAACCACTACCGTCTTATGTACATTACTACTGGCCATACAGTACACGAGTATATGATGAGAACACCTCCACAATGATACGGTTCCACACAAATCTGGGTTTACGAATATTTATTAGCAGCAAGAATACATAATATACTTTACTTTAGATGCGCTTATAAGGCAAAGGAATGTGCGTAGGCAAATCAATAACGTATGTCCATTCTCATATTACGCATGAGATAATAATACAACCTGAATCTTAGGAATTATATCTATGGTACTCTGGGGAGGCAGCGGGAGATACTGGTAGGGGGTTCCCACCGGTTGTAAGCCAGCAGGGGAAGGAAATGTTCGAATGCAAAGTCTGGATCAGCGGGGACTCAATAAGCTCCTGCTATGGGAGGCGGTATATTACTCCCTGATCGGCAGACGAAAGCAGCAGCTGTAATCCCAGTATGCGTGCAGCACAGGTGAAAGCCGGCCAGCCTCTCCAAAAGAGACGGGCTCGATTGATGTTCCTCACGGGTAAATCCCACACAGTAGTGGGCTGTAGACGATTCTTCTCCGCTCCAATAGCCTGGTCCAAAGCAATAATAATAATAATCCAGCCGGAAAGGGCTCTGCATTCACCGGTGTAGATTGTGCGTGATGTGCGTGGTACTTCACATTAACTAGGTTGAACTTGACGTTATTCCACTAAGCTCTGACACTTTACTATCCTATTCACACGCGGCTATAAGTGCTCTATTTAGACGCACGGTTGCTCACTTCACTTGGTCGTTGACTCGTGATGAAGGCTTTACGTTTGAGGAGCGAACGATACGTTGAACAAACGTATTAGGATAAGACAAGACTCTATTTTGGGGCAAAACGGGCCCTACTTCACCGCACGTCGTATCGTGGGTGAGGCTTCACTTGGGTAACTCAAACTACTTCTGTATTCACCTGCGCCATATTTATATGTTAGGCGAATAAACTAGTACCAGCCTTATTCCTGTCTCGTAGTCTTGGGCAGAACCGGGCATGTTGAGACAAGCCTTGACGGTGGCTTTGAACTCGACTCTGGGGGTATGGCAATGGCGCTGGTGGAACGCTATCCAATAAGAGAACGAAATATTATGGTCTGTACTAGGTTAAAGGGATATTCCGTGTATATGTACAAAGAATACACAAGGGATATCAAACGATATACAAATATTATGCAATATATATCAATCAGTAAATATATATATTCGGTTTAATCTGACCCTTTGTAACAGTCACCTTATACCGTCTCTTGACAAACTCCGACCCAGTTCGGCTCCCCCCTCTAGGCAAGCAAAAATGCTCTCCTCCCTATGTACAGACATTGGATTCTCAGATGTCTGGAGAACCCTTTGCCCATCCGAACTGAAGTTCACCTTTTTTAGTGGCCCACATAAGAGCAACAGTAGAATAGACTATTTCTTCATCCCTTCCTCTAAGCTCTTTCTGGTATCGTCCTGCACAATCGGAAGTATTGTTTTATCTGATCACGCCCCTATATATCTGGTCTACTCCTTGTTAGAAGAGAGGGCGCTATCGAGACGTTGGCGTCTTAACCCATACCTCCTCAAGGATGATAGGTTTGTCTCCTATTTCGAATCGGAATTTAAAATGTTCTACTCAATTAACTCACATTCTACGGATAACCCGTCTCTGCTCTGGGAAACATCCAAGGTCTTTTCTCGCGGACTGATTATGTCTTACGTATCATCCAAGAAGCGCAAGAAAAATTAACAATGCAAACTTCTTGAATCCAAACTAGGCGACCTTGAGAATCAACATGTTTCAAACCCAGCCACGGCTGTGCTTATAGAGCTTACGGCCACCAGAACTGCGTTAAACACTCTTCTGATCCAAGACGCCGAATACTCTCTTAAATTTGCTAGACAGAGAATGTACGAACACGGTGACAAGCCTGGCAGGTGCCTAGCTAACTTGGCAAAAAAGAGGGCTGACACCCAAGTAATAGCCTCAATCTCGGACTCAAACGGGGTCAGGTCCTTTGACACCAAAACTATTAATAAAGAGTTTGCCTCTTTCTATGCCCAACTCTATAGGACTGGATGACCCGATGGTGCTCTCTCTGACATGCAAGCTTTTTTCGCTGACTTGCACCTCCCTAAGGTATCGAAAGCTCAGAACTTGCTCCTTAACGCCCTAATTACGAAGGAAGAAGCTGCCATCTGGTAAGGCTCCGGGCCCGGACGGTTTTGGATGCGAATTCTATAAGGAATTCTGTCATATTCTCTTGGATCCCCTGCTGGCAATGCTTAATCATTCCTCTGAGGTTGGAATATTACCCCAGTCCATACGGGAGGCCAATATTTGCCTTCTCCTTAAAAAGGGTAAATGCCCTGAAAAGTGCGCCTCCTATAGGCCTATAGCCCTACTTAATTCGGACCAAAAATTGCTCTCCAAGATCCTGTCCATGCGCCTAGAAAAAGTGCTCCCTTTCATTATTAACGAAGATCAGACTGGTTTTATTAAGGGTAGGAACTCTACCGACAACATGAGACGGCTCCTTAATATCATCCAAATGGCGGCTAGGTGGTGTAGTGGGCAAGGCGCTCGCCATCAACGCTGGATACGCTGGGTTCGAATCCAGCTCTCGGCGTTGCTATCAGCTTGGCTGGTCGTTCATACTAACACAATTGGCAGTGTTAGGGGTGGGAAAGCTGATGGGTGGGTCCTGGGCGTTGTGGAGAGCGACCCCTACAGTTCGGTCGGGGCGCCTGCACAGCGAGGGTAGGATCTGGAGGGAGGTAGTGTGACCTTCCACACGTTACACTCTCCCGGTTAGAATCTGCGCTGCCAGGCTGGCTGCCGGCTGGCTGCACATGCGTCGGAGGAAAGCATGTGACAGTCTCCGGCCTCCCGGACCAACAGTAGGGGGGAGTGCGCAACAACCAGGAAGGGGGTTGGGAATTGCCATAACGACAAAATAAAAACAGCGGGATGGGAGAAAAATCCGAAAAAAGGAGGGGGGAAAAAGGTAATAAAAAAAATAAAAATAAAAAATCATCCAAATGACTTGTGAGATAGACCAGGGGTTCCCAAACTTTTCAGGCCGGGACCCAGAAAATAAGGCGTCAGAGAGCCGCGGCCCAATGCACATCGTCAGGCTTTTTTTTCTTCTTTTTTTTGCCAGGTGACCGATTTTTTAAGCCAAATATCACTTCAATCCTTAGTTAGTTCAACTTAGTTATTCATTTATATGTGCTATTTATGAGAGGGCTAACTTGTTGCAAAATAATAATGATAATAATAATAGCCTCATTAAAATACTATTGTTGCTTCGGTTGTTTTCAGCGTTTTATGTGCATAATCTGTTATTTAGTTTGAAATGTTCGTTGAAATAAGTAGATTTTTCGTTTTTGTTTATTTATTAAGTTAATATAAAACCATATAGTCACATTTTAGAATACAATAGAATATAATTTTAGAATTCAACTAGAAACACTGTCCTGGCCTGCTTCTAAGTTCAGTGGCCTGACAAAAAATAAAAAATAAAAAAATCTTTTAATCATCTCGCGGCCCTCCCGTGGCCTTTGGGTCGCGACCCCGACTTTGGGAACCACTGAGATAGACCACCCGCGGTGGTTCTGTCTCTCGACGCGGAGAAGGCATTCGACCGTGTAGAATGGCCGTATTTGTTTCTAACCCTCGCTGAATTTGGCCTAGGAAACACTTTTATTGACTCGGTCAAGATTCTTTACAACTCACGGATGACGGCGGTTCTGACTAACGGGCTTAGGTCTAACAACTTTCCTCTACAACGGGGGAACCCCCAGGGGGACCTTCTTAGCCCTTTACTATTTGACATGGCCATAGACCACTCGCTCAGGCCATAAGGCAGTCAGCCGCGATCTCAGGTATTAGGGTGGGCGAGAGGGAGCACAAAATCACTCTTTACGCGGACGACGTACTGATCTTTATATCTAAACCTGACTCTTCCATTCCATGTCTAACCCGCATGATCTCCACATTTGGAACCTTCTCGGGGTACAAAATTAACTTTTCCAAATCCGAGGCAATGCCACATGGGACACTTAAATCCATCCCGATCCTGCCTGAGCCCTTCCCATTTCGCTGGTCGCCCTCCGGCTTTGTTTACTTAGGAGTATTTGTGACACCCACCTATGATACATTGTTTAAGGCCAACTTTCCCCCCCTTTTAGACATCATAAGGGCAGACTTAGTTAGATGGGCCCATTTACCAATCTCCTGGCTGGGTAGGATAGCCCTTGTCAAAATGAACGTACTCCCCAGACTATTATACCCTCTCCAAATGATTCCAGTGCTGCTGACAAACAAGGTTATCAAGGTGCTAGAAGGCTGGCTAAGCTCATTCATTTGGAATGGGAAGAAACCGCTTCTGAAAATGGCCAAATTACAGATGGATGGTGAAGATGGGGGCCTAGACCTACAGTACCTAATATAAGACATTACCAACTAGCAGCACACCTTAGGGTACTTGTCGGTTGGTTCAGATCAGACCCACTATCAATTTGGCTAGACATTGAATCCTCGCAATCTAAGTCCCCCCTGTGGAACCCACTATTTATCAAATACTTTAAGTCTGTTAGGAAAATATGCTCTAACCCCATCACACTATGCTCTGTCAAGGCCTGGAAGACTGTCCGTAAGGTATAGACCATGAATACACCATGCTATCCTCATTGACCGTCTCCACCAAGCAGTTGGTGTCAGTGGCACAGCCCTATCATGGTTCACCTCCTACCTCAGTGACAGAAGCTTCTCTGTTAACATCGGAAACTGCTCCTCCCCCTCTGCCTCTCTCTCTTGCGGGGTTCCACAAGGCTCCATCCTTGGCCCTATCCTATTCTCCCTATACATGCTGCCCCTTGGTCTGATAATTAAAAAACACAACATCTCTTTCCATTTTTATGCTGACGACACTCAGGTCTATCTCCCCATGAAACCCAACAATATAAACAATCTTGACAGTCTTCATTCCTGCCTAGACGACATCAAATGCTGGATGGCACACAATTTTCTACAACTCAATCACTCAAAATGTGAAATCCTCCTTTTCGACCCTCCAAACCAAACCAATGTCATTGCCAGCAGCCTGGGTAACCTGTCTCCCCTAGTCAAGCCCTTTGTTAAAAACCTGGACGTGCTCTTTGACCCCGAGTTTTCCTTCAATAGGCAGGTAAACTCGGTGGTGAAGGGATGCTTTTTCCAGCTCCGGTCCATAGCCAAGATCAAGGCCATTCTCTCCCCCTCAGACCTGGAAAGAGTAATTCACGCCTTCATATCCTCACGCTTAGACTACTGTAACTCCCTGTACCTGGGGCTAAATAAATCCACCATAGCCCGTCTACAACTCCCCCAAAACGCTGCTTCTAGACTGCTCACAGGTACCCGGAAGAGAGCTCACATCACCCCTGTACTTGCCTCCCTCCACTGGCTCCCGGTGCGCTTTAGAATAGACTTCAAGGTCCTCTTAATGGTTTACAAAGCCTTAAATGGTAAAGCCCATGCTTACCTAGCAGACCTCCTCACCCCCTATACCAACGCCAGGGCCCTCAGATCGGCTGATAAGGGTCTCCTAACCACTCATAGGTCTAACTTCAAGTCTAGGGGGGGACGTGCTTTTGCGGTCGCAGCCCCTGACCTCTGGAACAGCATCCCCATGTCCATCAAATCTGCCCCCTCCATCGAGTCTTTTAAATCAAAACTCAAAACCCACCTATATCGCCTGGCCTTCCCTGACTCACTTTGACTCTTGCCATACTTGTTGACGTGTTGTTCTGTTTTTCCTTTGTCTATCCGTTGATTTTATTTTATTTTTCTGTTTATTTTATACTTTTCTTTGTACTTAGCTTAGCCATGTGAAGCACTTTGGTTGACAAGCGTCATGTTTAAACGTGCTATACAAATAAATTTGATTGATTGATTGATTGATTGAAGGTGGAGGGCCGAGCTAAGCTGACCTCTCCTCTTACCCCGATCGTAGGCAATCCTGACTTTAAGCCTTTAACTTTAATTGTCTGCGGCTTCAAGACCTGGCATACGCAGGGCATAACTAATCTTGGCGACTTGTTTGATGGCCAGACCCTAATGTCCTTTCTACAGCTGCAGCAGCGGTATGGCCTATTGAAAACGGAATTTTTTAAATACTTACAAATTAGGCAGTTTATCACCAAGGACACCTCACTGTTAATTAACAGTTCCACCTCGCAGGTGGAGAAAGCCCTCTCCTTGCAGATTCCTAAAAAACAAATATCTATTTTCTATAGTACTCTAAACCTTAATTCATCTTTATCTTCCCTTGTCACTAAACAGTCCTGGGAAAAAGATTTGGACATAGAGATCACAGACGAGGACTGGCAGGATGCATGGACCTACGCAAAAATAATCTCGGTTTGCAACCGCACCAAGTCTATCCAAGTTAGAATCTTACACCGCATTCATATTACCCCTGCCCTTAAGAGTAAAATGGATCCCAATGCATCCCCACTTTGCTTTAAATGTAAGATAGAGATTGGAAACCACGTCCACTGCTTTTGGTCCTGTGTAAAGCTCCAGAGCTATTGGTTCGACATCGTGGAGGAACTATCTGATATATTCCAGACCCCCATCGAACTGGATCCCAACTGCCTCTTTTTTTTTTTAAACTTAAATTTTTTATTAACAGTTTTTAGACATACAGCACTTACAAAAAATAAATAATAAAAAATAAAGAGACTAGCATCACAATAAAAACAAAAAGAAAAAACAGTGCACATAAATATTTACATGGGTATCACATGGTTAGTTGTCTGGTTCCCCTACTGTTGTTTTCTAGGTATTTGATACAAAGGCTGATTGTGTATCTCCCTTAAACAGGCATAAACAGGTAATTCCTACTCAAAGATGATAAATGCTGACTAAGGCTTGTATGTGTGATCTGGGTCCAGAGACCCTCCTTGAGCTTCTTTCTTCCCTTCTCCTTCGTCCTTTCTTTTTTTTTCTCTTGTTTATTAACTTTCACTTTGCCTTTTGGTTCACCCATACACAAACCACATCATCCCTGAATATTTAATATCACACCGTTAAACAGACATAAATAATAAGGTATAAAAGCATTCAGCAATTGTAATATCCCAAAAACAAAATAGAAAATACTAACTAAAGTACAGGTGTGTGACATGGGTTCATAGACCCTCCTTGAACATCTTTCCTCCTTTACCCTTCGCTCTCTTGTGTTGCATTTGGTTCTTCCTCTGTGATGTCGTTCTCGTTCCTTTTATAATCCTCCCACTTTCCCCATCTTTCCCCAAATTTCTCTTCCTGTAACCTCAGCATGTGTGTTATCCTTTCCATATCCTGTATTTCTTCCACTATTCCTACCCATTTTGCTATTGTCGGTGGGTCTTCCTTGTACCACAGTCTCGTTATTGCTTTTCTGGCCGCTATCAACATTATCTTTAT
This sequence comes from Notolepis coatsorum, assembly GCF_963971535.1. Taxonomy (NCBI): domain Eukaryota; kingdom Metazoa; phylum Chordata; class Actinopteri; order Aulopiformes; family Paralepididae; genus Notolepis; species Notolepis coatsorum. Next base: position 106,683,797 of record NC_140178.1, on the reverse strand, counting down.
TAAATATTTGTCCCCCCCTTGTATTCCCTCGTGTGTCAGGTCTCCTAAGTAAAGCACCAGTCCTGTTTGTGGTAGCCCGTATCCTAATATTCTGATCATTGCTTCCCCTATCTCCTCCCAATACCCCTTCAGCTTCTGACATCCCCAGAATATGTGCGTGTGATTTGCCCCCTCCTTCCCACACATCCTCCAGCATGCTTTTTGTGTTGGTGCATATTTTCCCTTCAGCTCTGGGGTTATAAAGAATCTGATTATGTTTTTCCATCCAAATTCTTTCCATATTCTCGATCCTGTTGTTGAATGTTGTACCTCGCATATGTTCCCCCATTCCTTCCCTGTTATTCCTATCTCTAGTTCTCTCTCCCATTTCTCCCTTATATAACCCCCCTTCGTATGCCCATACTATCATCTTTATTATTCCATTCTGTTTCTCGTCTTTGGCCCCCCTTATTTCTTTGTTGTAGTAGTCTCTAACCTGTAGATATCTGAAGTGGTCCCTGTTTTCTAGTCCAAATTTCTCCTTTAATTTTTGTAGTGTCTGCATTTCTCCCTTCTCTATCATTTTGCATATCGCTGTTGCCCCCCCCCCTCTCCCACCTTCTGAATCCATGGTCTAACCTCCCTGGTTTGAATCTCTTGTCATGTGCTACCCATCTCAGGACCCCTGACTGCTTCTCCAATTTGTGTGTTTTTACTACTCTGTTCCATGGTCAAGGTGCATTTGGTGATTGGATCTAATAGTCCCTCTTTTTCTTTAAATAGTTCCCTATCTCCCACCAGAGCTTGTACCTTGTATCCCTCCCCTTCTTTTTCAATGTCTTTCCATCTTGCTTCATATCTGTCGTTACACCAGCACGTCACTGCTCTCAGTTGTGCTGCATAGTAATAATCTTGTAGGCTGGGTACTGCCATCCCTCCCTCTTCCTTTGGTAGTTGTAGTGTTTTATATCTGACCCGTGGTCTTCTCCCCGCCCATATGAACCTCGATATCAGTCTGTCCCACTCCCTGAATTGATTCTGTGGTATTTGTATCGGTAGTGACTGGAATAGGTACAGTAACCTTGATAGTATGTGTAGTATCTTCCTAGCTTAACCTTCGTACCCTGCGTTGTGTTTAAACCTTAAAAAGCTCTTTGAAGTACTACTGAGCTACCACTGCAGATAACCATGTATATGATGGTTTCTGCTAGTACACGGCGCGGCCGTTGAAGAAATCGAGTTCCGAGCAGTTTGAAGAGAATCCGCTTTTAATGAAAAAGGATTTCAACAGATGTTACAAAAGAAATATGTGCAATGAACCTACGAGATGCATCCAATATGCCGGAGGATCGTAGAATTCAGACTAAATTCTCAATAAAAAAGCTTGTCTATAAACATTCTCGCGTCTCGGCCTCTCCAAGATGGTAGTTGCGGCGCCGTCTCTCTGCTCGTGGTTTCCTCAATATCTAGTGGAGAAAAGGGTGTGTATTCTGCTAGTTGTTTCCTGGTCTTGTCTCGTGGGGTTTGTGTCCTCTTCTCCCATCGAGGAGTTTGTCATATTCAAATCTAAGCTCCGCCTCTAATGTTACGACAGGCGGGCGTGTCCAAGAACTCGCATCGAGCTTTCTAATTGGAGAACACTTGTTTTAGCTCTCAATAGGCTAAGCCCTACAGTGACGTTTAAGACTGTATTTATTACTGGGCGTTTTTCCCGCAGTTCAAGATGCCCTATTAGGTCACAGAGTGGACTCAAACGGTCTTTCTTTGATCTCTGTTACATCTGCTGTCTTTTGTCTTAGAAGAGACAGCAGCCCCCCTTAGTGGGGCTTTGTCTGGCGCCTTATAAGGCCGTTTCTTTAGTATCTTTGTATATTCAATCTGTCTGACCAGAAGGTTCTCTGGTCGCTTGGTCGATCTCAGAGCTGTAAAACCACACATTTGTTGACTTTCCCAGGAGATCAAACAGCCACTGTCTCTCACTTAATCAGCGCCTGCATGTCTCATCTTCCCCCATGAAGAGGAAATCTGAGACAGGCAGCTGCTTGTATCAAGTCAGAGATGTGTGTCTATGCCTCGTTGTGTTTACAGAGAGAAGGGAGATGGGGGGGAGAAATTGTGAGTGTATAGTACCTGTTCCTGTTTGCCATTCTGTAATCGTTGGTTGTGTTGTACATAATAATATATAACAGTTTGCTTGGACTGAAAACTACCACAGTTTCCCCGGTTTGGGGATTAATGATCCCCAATATACTTGTTAGTATTTTCTCAATCAAACTGTTTACAATTACCTTAACCTTACTGTTTAGCCCAGTTACCTAAGAACCAAACATTTCCAGAATCCTTCTAACTCATTTTCCATATTTGTTAGTATCAATTTCTCTCAACACCCACATTAGCTCCCTCTTCCACTGACCGACTATGAATCCATTTATGTTTACACAGTTCTCTATTCACTCACACCGTTTAACAATTTTCCACTCATTTGCAGGTTATACACAATGTATCAGTTATATCAATTTCACTTCAGTCTAGGTCCGTCCCTTTATGCAAAAAGATGATCGTACCAATTACCAGGTTTAGACTATACTTATGTGTTTTCTTAACCAAACGTGTCTGTTTTGTGCAATCCACTCTGAAAGAAAAGACCTTACATTGCATTTATTATCTAAACATTTCTAAAAAAGGAGAGAGCTTAGCTAATGAAAAATGAAAAATTAATATATACACGCCCTCTCCAAGGCCTATCAGTTACACTATCCCTTCTTTCGCCTATGTATACCGTTGAGGCTTCTGGATGACTCGTTTTGGTCGAGTATCTCGTTCCGGGCTTGTGCTAAGCACTGGTTCCTCCGGTTCTTCTGGTACCTTCTCCAAATCCACAGAGGAGAAATTATTATGTTCCAATTCATAATCTTCTCCTCTGTCTGGTTCCTGTAAAAAACCTTCATCTTCTACTTGTGGCCAATCGTGGCCCCCTCGGTCTGGCTCGCCATAATCATCCGGGTCTTCCCCATCGTTTGGGGTTAGCGCCACCCCAATTTCATCTTCCGCCGCTTTCACTTCGCCTTCATGTAACGGTTGCGACGCCCCGGTTTTACCTTCAAGGTCTTGTGGTTCAGGTTCCCATTCTTGGTCCGTATCGATTGCTTTTACACAATGAGTAACGTGAAACCACATAGGCGATCCTTGAATTTGTACAGCCCTCTCGGTGGCTCGAACGACTTTGTATGGCCCTTCTCGTCTCGCGCCAAACCACTTGCGTCTAAATACTTTAACATAAACGTAGTCGCCTGGTATGATTTGAGGTGTAGTCTGCCTATTCACCTCCTCTCCGGTTTCATGCTCCTGTCTACTGGAGACATGATCCAGAATACTTTTGTGTATCTTTGACATGTATTTTACGTACTCACGCATGTCGTTGTCCAGGATGTCCAAACTCGGACCTTTGCCTGTCGCGCGCAAACCTGGTACTACCATGCAGCGACCTAACATCATTTCGTGCGGTGTCAGACGCAGTCCGCGAACCTCGCTTGACCGGCATGCAAACAGTGCTAGAGGGAGAGCGTTCAACCAATTCAGTCCTGTGTGTTGACAGATCTTTACCAGCTTGTTCTTTAGCGTCCCGTTCATGCGTTCCACCATCCCCTGGCTCTGCGGATGATAAACGGCCCCCAATCGCTGTTTTATGCCTAAATGTTGGAGTATTAAACGTACAGTTTTGTCGACAAACTCTTTTCCGTTGTCTGACGCGATTCTGTCCATTATTCCGAAACGGGGAATTACCTCTTGGCATAAGAACTTAGCCACCGATGCTGCATCCTTGTGCCGGGTGGCGCACGCCTCCACCCACCTTGAAAAACGACAGACAACGACAAGAATATATCTCTTCTGATTAATGGGCTTAATCATGTCAATGTAATCAATTACAAGGTCTCGCATTGGGCCATTGGGCGTGGGGATATGTCCTGGTGACACACTAATCCCCTTACGTATATTGTTTTTCAAACATATTACACATCTCTGTATCACATGATCAATTTGACTGGTCAAATCTGGCGCCCAAAAGCCATATTCTCTGATTTTTCTCCTTACCTCTCCTCTGTGCGCATGGCAAAAGTCGTGAGCCGTGTGGATCAGCAGTCCGACCAGGCCAGCAGGAGCCACCACAAATCCACTGACGCTGCGCCACAAACCTGAATCATCCTGACAAGCTCCCCTGGTTATCCAGAGGTTCCGTTCTACCTGACTAGCCTCCTCCTGGAAAGTCAAAACATCCTTGTAGGTTATCTTGTCCTCTAACTCAACTCCGTGTGTGATAACCAATACCTTACCTGCTCTGTCGGCACCTGTCACTTCCTTGGCAGCTTCGTCTGCTCTTTTGTTTCCTCGAGTTATCTTTGACTCGTCAGACTGGTGGGCAGCACACTTGATTATCGCAATCTGCTTTGGTTTCATAATTGCTTCTAACAACCGTTTAATCTGACTACAATGTTTTATGGCGCTTCCGTCAGCTTTCTTAAAACCTCGCCCTTTCCACACTGTGCCATGTAAAAATGCGGTACCGTGAGCATAGGCACTGTCTGTATGAATATTCACAGTTCTGCCCTCTGCCATGTTACATGCTTCCGTCAGTGCAACCAACTCTGCTAATTGGGCCGAACAAGGTTGTGATAATGCTTCGGCTTTTTCTACCACAAATCCTTCGCCCTGTGACCTTACCACGGAGTAACCTGCTTTTAGTCCCTCGCCAACACGATAGCAAGAGCCGTCAGTCCATAATTCCAGATCTGGACTGCTAAATGGAAACGCCTGCAAGTCTGCTCTGAGTTTAGAGTACCTCTCGACTTCGACTAAACAGTCGTGGGGTTCTCCATCCTCAGGCGTAGGGATGTCCGCTGCCGGGTTCGTTATGGAACACCTGACCAGCGTCACGTCTTCCTGTTCCAAAAGTCTGTAGTAGTGTTTAATGCGAGGCATCGTTAGTGCATATTTACCGGACTCCAACAGACTCTTTAAGTCATGCCTCACCATGATATCCACTGGATATCCCATCATAATACTTGCGGCTTTTTCGTACATCGTATACACTCCAGCCATTTCTCGGTAGCATGGAGCCATCCCCATCTCTACTTCCGAGTAGGCAATTGAGTAGTACGCCATCGGCTGCGGTCGCGCCCCCACCCCTGTGTTCTGGGCCAACACCGCACACGCCTGCTTCTGATCTGGTGAAGAAGAGACGTAGAGTATGAATTTCTTGGTATAGTTAGGCAAAGCCAGGGCCGGCGCCTCTAACAGTCGGGACTTGATTGTTTCGAATGCCCGTGAGCCATCTTCGGTCCATACCACTTTACTGCTCAGTTTATCAACGCCCGTTTCTTTCATCATCTCTCTCAATGGTTTCACTATTTCCGTATAGTTCTCGACCCAGGGAGAGCTGTACCCCATTATACCCAGAAATCCCATTAGCTGTCGTACCGTCACAGGCTTGGGCGCCGTCCTTATGGCCACCAAATGTTCTTCTGAAATAGCCCGATGGCCCTGTGAAATTGTTTGTCCTAAATAGATCACTTTAGGTTTACAATATTGCAACTTTTTCAACAACACTTTATGGCCGTTTTCCGCCAACAGTTGCAACAGTTTCACGGAATTGCGATGACATGTTTCCTGATCGTCCGCGCACAGTATCAGATCATCCATGTACTGAATGACCCTAGAGGTCACGACTTTATCCAACCCCTCTAAATCCTCCCTTAGGATTTTGTTGAATATGTGTGGCGAATGCTTTAGTCCCTGCGGGATCCTAGTATACTCATAATATTCATCCTTATAAGTAAAACCAAAAAAATGCTGGCACTCCTCGCTCAAGGGCACACTAAAATATGCACTACACAAATCTATAACCGTAAAGTATTTAGCTTTCGACGGGATAAATGTCAATAGCACATGGGGGTCGGGGACATCTGATGGATAGTCAAGTAACACCTCGTTGATAGCTCTTAGATCATGCACCAGCCGGTAAGAGGTATCAGGCTTCTCCACGGGTAGCAACGGCGTGTTGCTCCGGGGATCAGTTGTTTTCCGTAAGACTCCTGCGGCTAAACGTCCTTTAATTTGTGGCTCAATTCCAGCCACCGCTTTCTCCTTCAAGGGATACTGGTTCTTCCAAGGCAGGGTGGCCCCCGGTCTAAGCTCCACCTTCACAGGTTGAGCGGACTTGATTAGTCCAATGTCAGTGCTGTTCTTTGCCCACAGCGTCTCAGGCACCGCCTCCATCATGTCCTCTTGGAGGCTTGGTGCATTAGGATTAGGGAGTTCTCCCAGTGTCTCTTGAGATAATTGCACAGTTTGGGGACGCCCCATCCCTGTGCCTTGAACCATGATCTTAATAAACCTTTTATCAGGGCTTATCCAGATCCGTTTGTTTTCTTTCATCTGTTCAAATTCTATCCCTTCAGCTTTTTTCATCATTTCGCCTATGTGTTGTTGATCACATGAGCTGATTACCTTCAAAGTCACATGGGGAACACTATCCATAATGCCGTGTTCTTTAAGCAGATAGTCGCTCCGTGCAATACGTAACGCTGCTCCCTGTGGCCCCAATATGATATTGGTAGCATTCAGCTGTACTTTGTCTGGTTGCACCCTCAGCCACTCCTTAGTCTGTGACGAGTTTGCATCTCTATGATACTGCAGAGTGCAATGATAGGGGGTCTTTGGATCCCTTGCTTCAGGCATATTGGCAGTGATAAATTTCTCCCATTGTAAGGCGGGGCCAAGTAGCTCTTGGTCCAGTCCCCCTAAACAATAGATCTCTGGTGGTTGACTGTCAATTCGTTGTACCATCTGATAGTACTGGTCTTCTCGTTCGGCTATCACGCAACCCTCCGCAGTACATTTAATGTCCATCCCCAGTAACCCCAGCCCATCTCGGCCGAGTAAGTTAATAGGTGTGCTTTCCGAGACCAGCACAGGGAGAGTCGCTTCCCTGCCTTGATATCTCAGAGTCACAGGTTCGGTAACAGCCGTCAGCTGGTTTATTCCCTCAAATCCAATTGTCCGTACATATCGACCGGACATGGTTAGGTGCGTCGCGTCTTGGGGTTGTACTACCGTGTAGGCCGCGCCGGTGTCTGCCATCATCTTGACAGATTTGTCATTCACCGTTACGCACACAATAGGCTCCTCCCTTAAAGACGACACTGACAGCTGACACCTCCCCATTGGACTCTCTGGGCCTCTTCATAGTGGTTCATCTGGCCCTCTTGATGGATTTGCCGGGCCATTGTTCGCATTCTGGTCTTGGACTCGGGGTTGACCTTGGTCTTGCCAAGTTCTTTCCTGGTCTCCCCCTCTGGGTTGACAAGCCTGTCCACATTCCCGTGCGATATGACCAGGCTCCCCACACGTCCAACACACCACCTTCCGCACCGGGAATCCATCCGGATTCCGGCCTCTGCCTCCACCTCTTCCTCGTGGTTGCCACCCGACTGCTCCTCTCGACCTCTGTTGTTGGTCTGGCGCATAACCCCCTTGTGTTCCCACTTGAGCCCGTGTCTGTCCCTGTGGTTCCCCTTCATAGCCTGTCCCCCCTCTTGGTTGTGGGGCCTGGACTAAGGCTTGAAGGTATTCCACTACCTTCACTGCATCAGTTGGCTGTTGATACATGATCTTACGTTGTTGCTCTGTATCCTTCTCCTTTGCTCTTTGCTCTTTTTTCCGATACAGGTCAACGTAATGCTCTACTTGATCAATATATAAGTCCAGCGCCATCCTTGACAATGACACCACCTCGGCCAATCTCTGTCTTACCTCTAGGGGGAGGCTGTTTTCAATCTTGGCTCTTAACGAGGCTTCATGCATAGGGTCAAGTCCCGCCTCCTGACCAGTTGTGTTCTTCCACGCGGCATAGGCTTGTCGTACGTACAGCCTGGGGTGCACTGTTGTCTCCAAAGTACCAATCTGAATTTGGTCTGCGTGCAGTCTTGTTGGATAGGCTTCTCGTAGGGCCGCCCACATTACTCCCCTGTACGCTGTGAACAGGTCCGCATCATGCGCTCCAGTCCCCACATGGCCATGCAGGCGAGCCATCTCCAGTATCTTTTCCATGCCGTCTTTTCCCATCATGTTTGTCAATATTTTCTTGACATCCCCCATTGCCATTTCTGTGCCGACCATCAACTCCTCCAGTTGGGCAATCCAAGGGTTGGCCCCATTCTGGAGGGGCGGCAATTTCTCAGTCACCTGTGTCATGTCCGACGCCTTCAGGGGGTGATATTCCAGGTCCTGTCCTCTTATTATTATAGGAGTCATGCGGATAGGGGTTTGCTTGTCTTTCGTCTGTGATCTGGTCTGCGTTCTCTCCCTTACAGCCTCTTGTACTTTCTGGAGGGCCTCTTGCTTCTCTCCTTTTTTGTCTTTCAGGGCAATTTGCTTTCCCTCAATGCCAGCCAGCACCCTCACGAACTCCTGATATTCCTTTCCCTCCGCTTCCATGCTTGTTTGGTCGGGAACTTGCCCTGCTAGGACCACTTGGTCCCTGTCCAAGGCCGTGAGCGCCTGTTCTATCTCTGTCAGATCCTCTTGTATCCGTGTCATCTGCCCCCCAAGTGCGAGGTCGATAGCCTCTGGCTTCTCACCTACTGCATCTATCGTCGTCCACTGGGATATCATGTGACCAAGCTTGTGACTGCCAGGGGCTACCCCCGTGCGGGGCTGAGGTTGGGGGGAAGCAAATTGCTGGGGGGTAATAAGATCTCGGTATATAGAGTGGGGCGCAGGAGCTGGGGGGCTTTGGAGGTACTCTGGCTGGCGGACAGACTCTCTCTGATGGTCATACTCTCTCTGGTGGTCATACTCTCTCTGGTGGTCATAAAATCTCTGAGGCTGGCCGTAGGTCTCCTTCACCCTTTCCCACTCTTTATTTTAACATTGCCTCATAGCCTTCCTTTCCCTTTCTTTCAGCTGCTTGTATCACTCTAGTTCGCTCTGACGTCTCTTCTATCCTTTCCCTTGGTCGTGAGGTGGCCGCATACTCTCTGACTGACCCAGTCTGGGCTGACCTGTCTGGTCGCCGTGAGGCGGCCACACCCTCTCTGTCTGACCAAGTCCAGGCTGACCTATCTGGTTGCCTAGCTGTCAGCTGAATAGATGTCTTTGCTTGTCCCTTCTCTTTGTTCCCCAGATCATCTGTCAACTGGTAAGGGCTTATCATCTCTAATAAAGGTAGGATGGGGTATATTGTCTCCCCATTCCTACTGGCATATGGCGGGGGTGCTAAAGCTCCCTCAATTCTTTCCTGTTGGGCCATAAGATAGGAGGCTGGGGTGGGTGAGGCTAACTGCACTGCACTTTGGGCGGTGACAGGTGTTGTGTCAGGGGCCAGGGGAGTTATGGTGACCTGGACTACCCCCTCTACAGGTTTGTCTGCATCATTGCCATTTGCAATGGCCTTCTTTTCACTATCTCTCCTCTCAGCTTCCCGTGCATAAGCTGCTAAAAAGCTTGTTTCTTGCAACCTTTTCTTTGCTCTTTCCTCCTCGTTCCCTTGATATCTGTATGCCTTAATTAGTGTTCCCACAATAGCTATTAACCCCAAATCAAAAGAACCCTTGACTGGCCAACGTTTCTCAAGCTCGCTTTGACCCTTTTAACCTCCTTCCAGTTAAGAGTACCCTCCTCCCGTTCGGATGCACTCCTTCCCCTACTTAGATGCACCTCTCCCTGTAAGGTTTAGGCAGTCCGCTATGACGGTACAACCAGCCTTGGCTGCCTTGCCCGACGCCGGCCCCTCTCCCCCAACAGAGATACAGGTCTCCACTTCCAGGCCAAGGTCTCCTCTCATGAACAGAAGAAGTCCCCTTATTTTACCTTCAGGTGCAGTTTAAGGCTGGGTCCCTTTCCAATCTTAGGAGAGACAATCCAGATTCCTCTGAATTGACACCCCTCACCCTTCTGCTTCCCAGTGGTTCTTTTCAAACCTGCTGATCACAGAAGCACAACTCGCCTACTAACGCATTCGGTTTCGGCTTACTGTGGCCTGACTGTACATTGAGCCCGACGCATTTATGCCAATAGGGTCATAATGCTCATCGGACCGACCGGTGACGCAGTCGATAGAGATCTCATAGTCCATCATCAAGTCAGGACCCCAAGCAGCTGAGGTCCGTAGTACCTCCCAGCCACTCAGTTTTGAAACCTACGGTCTGCTCCCCATCCCACTTGCTTTGGGTATGGAAACTTTGACCGTTTTCACCAGCCTGGCCTGTTCAAAGCAGGTGCTGTGCCCCTTCCGGCGCACTGCCCCACTACTAGGTTTGGACCGTCGTCCACCTACCACCCAGTGCCCACATATACATTACATGCGACGTTATCTGGGCCGACTAGACGGTAACACAGTAAGATGTTGGTCATCTTGCCAGACACGAGGGCCTTCAGTCACTCCCCAGCACTATATGATAGATTTAACGTGCCCAGGGAACCTTCCGATTCCACCGCCGCCTGTTGATGGGTAGAGGTTCGGAGTGCCCACCTCCTCCCTACCCATCTTTCATTCCATCTTTTTGATATATAAATTGCTTTTTTCAAATAATATCTGTTACCTTTTGTCGTGTCGTGTTCATTGGCAATAATTTGTACGGGACTTTCTTCCATCCACCCAATTACGGTCGACTTACCTGCGTCGGTTGTGTCTTTTATTTTCGTATATGCGCTTTTTCGCCCCATTTTTTCTCTTGTCTTTTTTATCTTGTAACAATGGCAACAGGCAGAACAATAGCTTGTGTTATCCCTATCTAAGTGTAGGTGCCTATGCTTCTTGTGACTAACTCCTACTCGGACAGCCAATAGTGGCACTGTGGGCCCTTCCTATTCTCTTCTGTCCCTTGTTCAGTTGAAATTCCTATTCTTACCTGATTTGTGGTGTTCCGTGTGGCCAATCGAACTGCTGGAGATCAGAGCACACAATGACAACAGTTCTTGTTAATTTATCAACCGGACTTGTACTTTACTCTGTCTTTATAATCAAATTCCTGAGAGGTTCCTTTCATTCACTGTATGAGTATCTTTTTACTTTCCTCATACACTCTTAAACATGAGACAATTGTAATTGATACATGTGTGTGATACCACCCGTTTCTACTCCCTGTTTTTCTTCTCGTTCGATCTCTGTCAACACACTGGGTTCCTATTTTTTGTTGAATCTCCGCTCTCCTTTACTTCCGCTTGATCCTGCTCCAATTCTGATACTCCTCGGAAAACAAAAACATCTTGATTAATATAGTTACATTCATTTTTCACATTCTTTTCCATTATTTAGTACCACACCCCCCAGGGGACACCTGTCACCCAGACACGTGTCCCCCAGAGGTAACCTAAAGAATGCCACGGACGCCGCGCCACGCACGCCGTGAGGTGTCAACCCTGTTTACTGAAGAGACCTCGACAGCCCCTCCACAGTGGTCTAAACCCACCTCACCACAGGTACAAGGCAGTCAGCATCCCGGCAACCTCACCCGTCCTTCAGGCCAGTATCCCCAGAGTCCAGTGCCCTGCCGGACGGCCATGCATAGCCGACCAGACCCAACACCGAACCCCGGGTACACCGCCCCACATCACACAGACAAACCAAACGTACCTACTATGGGGGAAAAAAAACACAATTGCATACACAACCCTATCTTGCCAACGGCAACGCACGGTCGTCCAGGAACGTCCCCCGCCTCACACCCACACGCACGCCCCGGCCCTCCCACTCCCCAACCCTGAATGTCCACCACCCAGATCAGAGAATAGTTGCCAGTGCGGACGCCGGGCACCTCGGCTTTATTGGAACGCCCACACCCACCCTGCCACCCTCCGCGCCATCCCTTATCATCATCATCGCATACGCAGGCGCAACCGAGCGGTGTGGGTCCCCAGACGCAGAACCAACCGCGCCGAGAGTCCTGAACACGTACGTCACACACACCCTGATAACATTCACACAAACCACTATAACCGCAAACATCACCACAGCACACAGCAAATACTTAGCAATCGTCCATCCTATATAGCCCATCCAACTTTGACCCCAGCCCTCCCACGAGTCCTCCCGCGCGGGCTGCATCTCCCTAGTAATATTCTTCAAATGCTCTATAACCTCCTGTATGCCACCTACGTCATTTTCTGGGATAAATGTGCAGCATTCCTGACCAATCAATGCACACGTGCCTCCTGAACTTGCCAACAGGAAGTCCAAACCTGTCCTTGACTGCAGCTCCATCAGTCTTAAGGACCGTAACTCTTGAGCCTCCAGGGTCATACCTTTCGCGGTCGTAGCCGCCATATCTTCAAACACGCGAGCTAGATGGTCCAGTTCACCCATGTTCGCATACGTCCCCCACCAGGGAAAAGCCACCCTGAAAAAGTGGTCCGCATCCATCCTCCTCCTCCTTGACTTGGGAATCATCGGCAAAACATCTGACACTCTCATAGCTGGCACCAAATACCCCAACGCACACCTACCCCTCCACTTAATAGGCAACGCTGCGTACGCATACTCACCACAAATCCAAAACGCCCCCCCCTAGGGGCTGGCGCCTCTGAATCCTTACCCCATACTCCACTCTCACCCAAGCAGCCGTCCAAATACCCCACGTCCTTACCACCGGACTTCCCCTCTACGCACATCTCAAACCCAGCCGCACTAAACGCCACTGGAATGGGGCTACTGTCCTTCAGACCTCCAAAACCTATCGCCTTATTCGACCCCAACCCCCGGCCCAAATACCTCAACATCTTATCATGACCCACCCCGTCGCATGGGCCGGAGAGAGGCACGTCCCTCAACACATTGGCATGACACTTCGTTAAGGGGTGCGCAATCAAAGGAAGACCTGCGTCGGCCGCTAGCGGGGCCAAGCCACACACATAACAATCCGATCTATTAGCTGCCTTAGCTACCGTCCTTGCCATCCCCAAAAACAGATTCCCGCGATGGTCTGGCTGCGACCTCCTACCCACTATCACCACCTCCGGCTGTTCAGGTCGCAGATATGGATCATACATTATCGTACCGATCAACACACACAACCAAACCATCGCCACAGCACACCCCCGAAGCACCCGCCTACTACTGTCACTCAAACCAGGAACCATGTTGTATGTTCCGTCCTCCTCTTCCTCCCTCTGTCACCGGCGCGTATCCTAATATGTCCTGCAATCCCCACAAACAACAACACAACTTTATAACCACACATACCACAGTCCACTGACATGAAGACCCCAACCTAAACACAATACCAGGACAAGAAAAAAGGCCGCAACGAAACCGCCAACCGGCCAAGAGAGGACCAGGCCAGAGGGAAAACATGTATCCCCATGCCGGTCTTCAGAAGGAAGAGGGGGTAGAGAGAGAAGGGCTCAGCGAGTGGGGCAAAGGATGGAGTGGGGGGGCAGAAGGGAAACGGGAGAGAGGGGGGCAAAAGGGAGAGAGAAAGAAAAACATGCAGAAAAGGAGGGGGGTGGGGGGGGGGGGGGGGGGCACGCAGTCCCGAACAGACCATACTCTGCACTGCCCAAACGCCTCCTATGGAGAAGGAGGGAGAGAGAGAGAAAAGAAAGAAAGTTAGAGAAGAGATAAAAAGAGAAAGGGGGAGAGAGAGAGAGAGAGGGGGGAGAGAGGGAGAACTCAGTGTTCGAGAACTCAGTGTGTGAGAGGAAGAGAGCGGGAGAGGGGGAGAGAAGGGAGAGAGAGGAAGAGGGGAAGAAAGGGGGAGAGAGAGAGAGAGAGGAAGAGAGAGAGAGAGGGAGAGCTCAGTGTGTGAAAACTCAGTGTGTGAGAGGAAGAAGAGGGAGAGGGGGAGAGAAGGGAGAGAGAGGAAGAGGGGAAGAAAGGGGGAGAGAGAGAGAGGGAGGGAGGGAAAGCGAGAGAGAGGGAGGGGAGAGAGAGGGAGAACTCAGTGTGTGAGAACTCAGTGTGTGAGAGCGGGAGAGGGGGAGAGAGGGAGATAAGGGAGAGAGGAGAGAAGGGAGAGAGAGGAAGAGGGGAAGAAAGGGGGAAAGAGAGAGAGAGGGAGAGAGAGAGAGAGAGAGGGAGAGGGGAGAGAGAGGAAGAGGGGAAGAAAGGGGGAAAGAGAGAGAGAGGGAGCCAAAGAAAGAGGGGAAGAGAGAGAAAGAGAGGGAGGGAGGGAAAGAGCGAGAGAGGGAGGGGAGAGAGAGGGAAAACTCAGTGTGTAGAGAGAGAGAGGAAGAGGGGAAGAAAGGGGGAGAGAGAGAGAGGGAGGAAGAGGGAGAGGAAAGGGGGAGAGAGAGAGAGAGGAAGAGGGGAAGAAAAGGGGAGAGCGGGAGAGGGGGAGAGAAGGGAGAGAGAGGAAGAGGGGAGAGAAGGGAGAGAGAGGAAGAGGGGAAGAAAGGGGGAGAGAGAGAGAGAGGGAGAGAGAGAGAGAGAGGGGAAGAAAGGGGGAGAGAGAGAGAGAAGAAGAGGGGAAGAAAGGGGGAGAGAGAGAGAGAGGAAGAGGGGAAGAAAGGGGGAGAGAGAGACAGAGGGAGAGAGAGAGAGAGAGGGGAAGAAAGGGGGAGAGAGAGAGAGAGGGAGGAAGAGGGAGAGGAAAGGGGGAGAGAGAGAGAGAGGAAGAGGGGAAGAAAAGGGGAGAGCGGGAGAGGGGGAGAGAAGGGAGAGAGAGGAAGAGGGGAGAGAAGGGAGAGAGAAGAAGAGGGGAAGAAAGGGGGAGAGAGAGAGAGAGAGAGGGAGAGAGAGAGAGAGAGAGGGGAAGAAAGGGGGAGAGAGAGAGAAGAAGAGGGGAAGAAAGGGGGAGAGAGAGAGAGAGGAAGAGGGGAAGAAAGGGGGAGAGAGAGACAGAGGGAGAGAGAGAGAGAGAGGGGAAGAAAGGGGGAGAGAGAGAGAGAGGAAGAGACAGAGGGAGGGAGGGACATTACGTACATCTAACCATATACCACAACACTACCTCAGGACGGGAGTCAAAAATGCCTCTACCGCCCCCTAGCGTATTCCTAAATAAACTCCACCCTCCCCTTAACAATGGACGCTTGGTGCCCTCCCAAGATGGACGCCGGCGCCCCTGCTAAGATGGACGCCCCCTCGCGAGACATCCCGAGAGCCCCGTCATGCCATGACGTCAGCACAGTTAGCTTAGCTTCGTTAGCCACGTCGCGGGCCGTCAGACCGCGCACCCTTAAGACGTCACAACCGGCGACCATTTTAGCCGTTAGCGCGGCTAGGTAGCATTAGCTTAGCTTCACCCATGATCCCATAAAAACGTCCCCCAACGACCCAACGACCCGTTCCGCCGCGCGGGCCGACACCTCGCAATGTTAATATAACACCACATTCCCCACAACAGAATCCTAACTCCCCCAAAACGCCAGTGTAGTGATCTAAACAGAAATATAAAAACATAACAGCCTTCAGGCCGCCTCAAAACACTAGTTTGACCCCTCTGTCGTCTCCACCGGCGAGCTTAGAACGACTTCCGGGTCCCCGCAACACATAATCCCATTCACCTAAAACATTATATAACTATTTTATCCGCCACGAATATGAAAACTTTTAAGTGCCTTACACATCCCCGTAATCTCAAGACACTATCGATCGACCTTATACATTTGAACCTATGTCTATTTGTCCGCCGTATCCTCCGGTCGCCTCAGAGGCTAATACAACAGCTAACTGCTGCTGCGTTCCACGGGCCCCGAAAAACCGGCGTTATCATTACATTTCCCCACGGCCAACCGGTGACTTAAATTACATAATAATACAACTATACTATCACACGTACCACCAATCATTCCTAACCACAGCCATTCGCCAACCATACATTCATACACGCTTCCTAACACAAATAAAAATACAAAATCAGCATTCACGCACATTATCGTCTCTCGAACGTCGCACAGCAGCGCGACTAGTAAACACTAGACCAAACGTAATTGCACACACTTTCATACTGCATGTTTAAGCTTACCATAGCTCTTGTTGAATTCCCACTAAGTACCTATCAGTCCGAATTGTTCCATTAAGTACTTATTTTGTTACAGCCTAACGCAGTTAATTAACACGCCTGCTGCGCTCAAAATCAAACAAGACCCTTACAGTCTGCCCGGCACGGTCCTAACACGCACGAGTACCACCGTTTAACTCTGAGCACGAACCAGACCCCGCTTCTATTAAAAAGCCACGTATCTGGGTGTACTTCAGCTCCTCCGTAGAACTATTCCCCGTACTCTGTAACCGCACACGCCACTCACCGGTCCCGAAGGTTCACCTCAAGCTTACCACACTTAACTCGCATGTTCTGAATGGTAACAGCGCTCTGTACACTTACCCATATTCTCTGTACAACAGTACTCCAGTGGAACTCCCCTGTACCCAATTTTCACAGAGCTTCCCCTTCCATTCAGAACACCCAAATCATTCCCCATTAACTGCGCCCCCGTCTCGAGCATTATTTTCTAGGGTTCCAATAATCCCTCGAGAAGCGCACCATCGCACGCAACACGGACCACCGTGGTCCCCTGGCCAGAGAAACCGTAGTCAGTCGCAATACGACGCTTATAACCTGTCTCGCAAACCAGTTTTGGCGGTGCACACTCATCCTTACCATATCTGACTTGCATGTTCTGAATAGTAGCAGCGCTCTGTACACTTCCCCATATTCTCTGTACAGTGGAACTCCCCTGTACCCAATTCCACAGAGCTGCCCCTTCTATCCAGAACACCCAACTCATCACCCATTACTTCATGTTCACATGAGGTTAAGTCTTCAGCAAACCCCCCTTTGGTTCGAATTGAACACCCGTACACTCCATAACACTCACCTTCTAGCGCAACTCCCCGGCTACGCGAAGACGACCTGATGTTGTTCTCGATGTTCGAGGTGAAAAAAGAGGAAAAAAAGAAAATGTCTCCTTTGTTGTCGTTCAAAACGGACGTTTCTATTCAAGGGATCACAGCACCAAAAATGTAGTATCTTCCTAGCTTAACCTTCGTACCCTGCATTGTGTTTAAACCTTAAAAAGCTATTTGAAGTACTACTGAGCTACCACTGCAGATAACCATGTATATGATGGTTTCTGCTAGTACACGGCGCGGCCGTTGAAGAAATCGAGTTCCGAGCAGTTTGAAGAGAATCCGCTTTTAATGAAAAAGGATTTCAACAGATGTTACAAAAGAAATATGTGCAATGAACCTACGAGATGCATCCAATATGCCGGAGGATCGTAGAATTCAGACTAAATTCTCAATAAAAAAGCTTGTCTATAAACATTCTCGCGTCTCGGCCTCTCCAAGATGGTAGTTGCGGCGCCGTCTCTCTGCTCGTGGTTTCCTCAATATCTAGTGGAGAAAAGGGTGTGTATTCTGCTAGTTGTTTCCTGGTCTTGTCTCGTGGGGTTTGTGTCCTCTTCTCCCATCGAGGAGTTTGTCATATTCAAATCTAAGCTCCGCCTCTAATGTTACGACAGGCGGGCGTGTCCAAGAACTCGCATCGAGCTTTCTAATTGGAGAACACTTGTTTTAGCTCTCAATAGGCTAAGCCCTACAGTGACGTTTAAGACTGTATTTATTACTGGGCGTTTTTCCCGCAGTTCAAGATGCCCTATTAGGTCACAGAGTGGACTCAAACGGTCTTTCTTTGATCTCTGTTACATCTGCTGTCTTTTGTCTTAGAAGAGACAGC
Source organism: Notolepis coatsorum (assembly GCF_963971535.1). Taxonomy (NCBI): domain Eukaryota; kingdom Metazoa; phylum Chordata; class Actinopteri; order Aulopiformes; family Paralepididae; genus Notolepis; species Notolepis coatsorum. The sequence continues at coordinate 106,666,146 of NC_140178.1, read as the reverse complement.
AGCCCCCCTTAGTGGGGCTTTGTCTGGCGCCGTATAAGGCAGTTTCTTTAGTATCTTTGTATATTCAATCTGTCTGACCAGAAGGTTCTCTGGTCGCTTGGTCGATCTCAGAGCTGTAAAACCACACATTTGTTGACTTTCCCAGGAGATCAAACAGCCACTGTCTCTCACTTAATCAGCGCCTGCATGTCTCATCTTCCCCCATGAAGAGGAAATCTGAGACAGGCAGCTGCTTGTATCAAGTCAGAGATGTGTGTCTATGCCTCGTTGTGTTTACAGAGAGAAGGGAGATGGGGGGGAGAAATTGTGAGTGTATAGTACCTGTTCCTGTTTGCCATTCTGTAATCGTTGGTTGTGTTGTACATAATAATATATAACAGTTTGCTTGGACTGAAAACTACCACATATGTTCATTTTAATGACCTCTATTCTTGAATTGAAGTCCAAGGGCATTACTGTCCATCTCTCTAGGTCTCTCTTGATGTTCTGATTTATCTGTGTATAATTCGCCTCAAACAGTTTCTCCACCCCTCTCGTGATGTTCACCCCTAAGTATTTAATCTTGTCCATGTCCCATCTTATCCCGTACTGTTCTCTAATTTCCGTCGTTGGAGAATAGTTCCATGCTAAGGTCTGTGTCTTTGTCACGTTTAGTTTGTATCCTGAGTAGTGGCCATATTCCTTCAGTAGATCCATCAGTGCCGGGAAGCTCTTTTCTGGTTGCCTCATGTATACTATCACGTCGTCTGCAAATAGGCCTAGTTTATATTCCGTTCCCTTTATCCTTACTCCCTTGATGTCCTCGGTCTGTCTGATCAGTTGTGCCAGTGGTTCTATGAAAACGGCGAAGAGCGTCGGTGAGAGACAACATCCCTGTCTGGTAGCCCTCTCTAATCTGATTCTATCCGTCAAGCTGCCATTCACCTTAACCCTCGCTGTCGGTTCTTGATATAGCGCCTTGATCATCTTCATCGCCCTCCCGTTCAGTCCGAACCTCATCAATGTTTTATATAAAAATGTCCAGCTCACACTGTCGAACGCTTTTTCTGCATCTAGGCTAATCAGTACCGCGCTACCCCCTTGTTTTTGTATCTCCTCTACTATGTGTAATGTCTTTCTCACGTTGTCCTGTGTCTGTCTCCCTTTAATAAATCCAGTTTGATCTTCATCTATAATGTCTGGCATAAACGTCTCAAATCTTTTTGATATTATCGATGTATACATCTTGTAATCTACGTTAAGTATGGACACAGGTCTGAAACTACTACATAATTCCCTATCCTTCCCTTCCTTCGGTATCGTGGTGATTATGGCTTCCTTCCACGAGGGGGGCATTTTCCCCTCTTCCATCGTGTGTCTGAACGCCGCCCCTAACATGGGTGCTAATTCAGTTCTAAATGTCTTGTAGAATTCTGATGGGAATCCGTCGCTCCCCGGAGACTTGTTGTTTTTAGCTCTACTAATTGCATCTTCCAGTTCTTGTTCCGTAATTATTTTATTTAATTCTTCATTCTGTTCTTTCCCTATCGATGGTAACTCTAGCTTCTCCAGATATGTTTCTATTTCCTCTTCTCCCGCTGCTTTTGGCTGTGTGTATAATTTCTCATAGTATTCTCTAAATGTCCTCTCTATTTCAGCTGGGTCCCTCAATATTTCATTAGTCTTTGTATCCCTTATTGTGTGTATCGTGTTCAACTTCTGTTGCGTTCTAATTCTCCTAGCCAACAGTCTGGTCGCTTTTGGTCCCCCTTCATAGTACGTTTGTTTCATGAACCTCGCTTTCTTTTCTATTTCCGTCAATAATTCCCTATTTATCCTGGCCTTTACTTCTTTGTTTTCTCTGAGCGTTTCCTGTTCTTTTGATATCTGGTGTCTCCCCTCTAGCTTCTTCAGCTTCCCTATCAGATTGTGATATGTCTCCGTTCTGGCCTTCTTCAGCATTGCTGTTTTTTCCATCAATTTCCCCCTTATCACTACCTTCAGTGTGTCCCATAGAATGTTCGGGTCTACCGCCCCGTTGTCATTTTCTTCCTTATATCTGGCTATCTCCTCCTTGATCTGACTCACCACCCCTTTGTTATTTAATATTCCTACATTTAGTCTCCAAATCGTGTTCCTCCGTCTCCCTTCTAGATCTACTGTCAGATATATGGCACTGTGATCCGATATGTCCGCCACTCCTATACTGCTCTCCCGTGCCCTGTAACTGTCCCCCGTCGTCATCAAAAAGTAGTCTATTCTCGCATATGTCACATGTGGGTGTGAGTAATGTGTGTATTCCCTGTCCATGGCGTGCATCCCCCTCCAAACGTCTGTAATTCCCATTTCCGTCATCTGAATATTCATATATCTACTGATGGGCGCCCGTCCTTTTCTAGTACTCGTGGTGTCTAGGTCGTGATTCAGTACTACGTTAAAATCTCCCGTACATATCAATATCCCTTCTAGTTCCATCACTATCATGTCAAAAATGGTCTCATATAAATCCCTCTCACTCTCTGGGGGTGCATAAACATTTACTAACGTAACCATTTGGCCCTCCATTTTCCCCTTCACCAGAACAAACCTTCCCTCCTTGTCTCTTACTTCCTTGATCAATTCAAATTTGACTGTGTTTTTGATTAACGTGATTACTCCTCTCCTCGGGTTTTGTTCAAAGGAACTATAGTATGCATTTTCATATCCAAATCTCTTCAGTTTCTCATGACCCTGTGCTACCAAATGTGTCTCCTGCAGAAAAATCACTTCCATCTCACTTTTTTTACATTTCAACATCACTTTGCCCCTTTTTATCGCATTATTCATTCCATTAACGTTTAACGACATCATTTTTATACCTTTAACCCTTGTCATCTTTCTTCTTCTTTCGTCTGTCAGTCCCCCCCATGTCACACTCATTCCCCCCTCCGGTTGGAGCCTCCGCTCTCTTCACCGAATACATATAATGATTAACATAAATAAAAAACATAAACTTTACATAAAGTGCTCCCAAGGCGTTCGGGGGGTCCCTGTGTCCCCCCCTGTCCCCTGCTGGTGGGTGAGGGGTAATTGCCCTCCTAGCGAGGGGCCCCCTCCTGACGGCTTGGGGGTTTGAAACCCTTGCCCCCAATCGCTCGTCATATTTGTCCAGCTTTCTTACTGTTTTTTTTTTGCTTTCGAGCTCCTGGTCAAAAGCGCTCTGTCCTTCCTTTTGATCAAAGACCCTCTTTTCTTGGTCCCTCTCAATGTGACTCATATGTTTCATTGTCCCTCCTTCCTCCCATATCCGTGTGCGGTGTCTCCCGTGTACCCCTTATTACTTTCTTTTCCTCTCCTCTATTTTCTATGTGATGTCCATTTATCCCCTTAATCCCTCCCAACTGTGTTACTCACAGCTTGTGTCTATGTATCTGTTTCAGTATGTTCTGTGTCTCGCCTATCAAACCTAGTTATATTTCCATTTATTTCCTCCATCAGCTTGTGTATTATGTGTCCATGTATACGTTACGTTCATTTCTATATCCTGCCTCTACCTGGGAATGTGTGCTTATGCATATGTTATTTCAGTTTCTATACTTTGTCTCTATTTGAATAGTTTTTTCAATCTCTTGTGCGTGTACTCATCCGTTCGCCTCCTCCCGCCTCCTCTCCGTCTGGCCTCCTCATCCGTCTCCGTCCTCGCTCCGTCACGTTTCACCTCCGCCTTCTCCTCTCTCCTCCCTCCGGTTTCGGTCTCCCACTCTGATCCACCTGCGGGCTCCCTCCAATCTCTGCTGCAAGCTCCGCGTCTGTTCCTCCCGCCTCCTTCCTTCTCCGTCCTCCGTCATCCGCATCCCTCGCCGTCTCATCTCTCGCTCCGCTTCTCGTGCCGTCGCGTACATCGCCGCCCCTTCCTCCCAGTGAATCCTTAGCGAGGTCATGGGTGACTGGAATCTCATTCCGTTTTCTTTCAGGGTTTTCTTCAGTCCCGCGTAGGACCTGCGTGTTATCGCTACCGCTGTCGAGTAGTCGTGATCAAATGATAGTCTTTTCCCTTCGATTTCAATCTTCTTGGTCCACGCGGTTCTGAGTACCAATTCCTTAACCTCGAATCTCAGAAAGTTAATAATCACCGCCCTCGGAGGTCTGTCCGGTTGTGGTCTCGGAGCCAACGCCCTGTGGGCCCTCTGTATCTCCATTTTTTCCAGTCCCGTTTCCTTCAGTTGTTCTTTGATAAGCTTTTCCACATATAGGGTCACCGATTCCCCTTCGACTCCTTCTTTCAGTCCCCATATTCTGATGTTATTTCTCCGTGACCTCCCCTCCATGTCCGACATCTTTGTCTCCATCTGTTCTTGTTTCTGAATCACACATGTTAATACCTCGTGTATCTCCGTGTTCCATTCCTCCGCGTGTGCCGTCCTAGTCTGTAACTCGGTCACGTTTCTGTCCTGTTCCGCCATCTTCTCCTCCACCCTTTTGATTTCTGTATTCATTTCACCTCTGAAGTCCTCCTGTTCCTTCCTCAATTCCTCCCGTAGCTTCCCAATATCATTCCTTATCGTGTCCGTGTTCAGTTTTATCGCCGCTGTTATGTTCTCCAGTATCCCGGCCTGCATGATCACGGCCCATCCTGGCATTCCCGTGTCTGCCTCAGCGGTACCTCCCCCTTCTTCCGCCTGGCTTTTCTCGGCTTCGCTTCGGGGATTCTGTTTCTTCAGATTCTCTCCTTCTCGTATGTTCTCCATTTCTATTTCCTTCACCATCGTTGTCTCTTCCTTACTTCCCGTGAGCATTTTCCTTTTTAATTACTTTTCGGGTCTTTTTTTATCCGTTTTTTCACTCATTTGACCAGGAGCTCTATCGCACGTGTGCTACCCGTCTGCTCTCATACCGGAAGTCCCCCAACTGCCTCTTACTAGGCCTCCCAGATATTCATATTGCCAATTTCAAACATAGGAGACTGTTCAATTTGTTGACATTGCTAGGAAAAACATTCTGTTGTTCTGGATCAAGGACGAGGTCCCATCAAAGAGGTCATGGCACAACATTATTATGGACTGTATTCCTTGTGAATACATCACATGTATGCTGCACTCCAAGTTGGACACTTTTTATGAAATATGGGACCCATATCTATCTCATATTGGACCTGCGCTATCCACCACTGTACTCTGCGGATTTCCCCATTACTCTTAGCCTCCCTAGAGATCACTAATGTCTTGTATGTAGATGCTTTGGGTCGTTGCAGAAGGTATCATAATGTATTTAGAAGTACATGCCTGTTCGCACACACACACACACACACACACACACACACACACACACACACACACACACACACACACACAAAATGCACACATGCACTCACACATATAAAACATGCACACATAAAACACACATCCATACTAAACGCACACATTCAACACACACAGTTTATCAGTACACTGGGTGCTATCGTTGACCAGGAGTTGACTCCCTAACCGCCACTTCTGCTGTATATACAGTGTACAACATGTGAATATTTGAGCCATGTCTTTGTTGTTTGTCTTTTGTCATGTCTGATAATGTACTTTTATAGTCTTTATTTTCTTTCATATCTCTGTACTACAATCTGTTGTGGAAGGACAGCACATTCACTGAGAGACTTACACTGCATCAGGGTAAGACATTTTAAGTAATTTAGTAATATCTTTAAACTGAGACTTGATTGCTGACCTGACCAGCTGACTTGATTAAGGGGCGTGTTTAAAGCGGCCATTTTGTTTCCTTAAGTGCCCCATTAAAGGCTGCTTCCTGTTTAAAGACAGCACTTGTGTACTGAGTGTGCCATCAAAGGCCTGTCACTGCTTAAAAGCAGAACCTCAGCCTCTCATGGAATCACTCTGTACTACAATCTGTTGTGGAAGGACAGCACATTCACTGAGAGACTTACACTGCATCAGGGTAAGACATTTTAAGTAATTTAGTCATATCTTTAAACTGATACTTGATTGCTGACCTGACCAGCTGACTTGATTAACACATTGACCGCCAATCACGTTGTACGACGGGTTTGCTGGTCATGCGAATTCTGCCAAACCACGGCGTACGACATTATTGAGATCATATTTCATTTTTTCGCCATGGTATTCATAATTCCGCCACCCAGTCTCTGCTGAGACAGTGGGACTCTGCACAACCGTGCAACGCTTCAATACCGCCACCTGGTGGATGATCGGGCGAGTTACAACCGGTAATGGATCTCTGGTCATCTCTGTGCATCTGGGAAATCCGTCCGGCAGTCACATATTGTTGCGGGACTCTAGACACACATCCGTGTATATGGATCGCTGCCATAACTCAATAATCGATATGATTTGGGCGTTTATTGCGCCATACAAACCGGAAATGGATCTAGTCGATCGACGTCAAATAAGTGGGATCTTTTTCCTCCAGTCTCATCGGCGAACGGTAAGAGGACAGTAACGTTACTTTCAGCTTGATTGTTTATTCTTTTCAATGCAAACCGCTCTGATCAATATATCACCCATACTACATAAAGCATTTACTGACGATCACAGAATTATAAACGACCCCCCCCCCCTTTCATCCGCGCATGATGAGTCATAACGTTTAGGATCGTATTCAGTTGAAATTTTTTATATAGCGTGTATCGCGAATAAACTGCAATCGATATTATGCGTTTAGGCCTATAACTAGCGTTCTAGGAATTACTGCAGAAAACGATAAAAACATACTTATATTCTAGATGGTATTTTCGTATGAATCTATGAATGAAAAAGTATAACGTTCCTACATCCTGAACGATAGATAATCGATGTTGAATGGGCCATATAGTAATGTCAATTTAGCAATACAATTTAAAAAGTTATAGCCCTGCAAAGAAGGTGAACATCTCCATAGGCTTAGACTGGTGGCAGTGATCATACATTGATGGATAGAAGCGTGGTAGTGTTAAGGGAATGTTAAGGGCAGTGTTAAGGGGCGTGTTTAAAGCGGCCATTTTGTTTCCTTAAGTGACCCATTAAAGGCTGCTTCCTGTTTAAAGACAGCACTTGTGTACTGAGTGTGCCATCAAAGGCCTGTCACTGCTTAAAAGGAGAACCTCAGCCTCTCCTGGAATGACTCTGTACTACAATCTGTTGTGGAAGGACAGCACATTCACTGAGAGACTTACACTGCATCAGGGTAAGACATTTTAAGTAATTTAGTAATATCTTTAAACTGAGACTCGATTGCTGACCTGACCAGCTGACTTGATTAAGGGGCGTGTTTAAAGCGGCCATTTTGTTTCCTTAAGTGAAAAAAGTAGTAGAACGCGCTCACCTCACTAGACTTGACACTGGGTGCTGTAACCTCTGATATCATACATAAAAATAGGGAAACAATGTCCAGGCACACACTCCAGGTTTTTCCAAATTTATTGGCAGCCTAAAATCATATCATGACGTTTCGGTGTGAACACACCTTCTTCAGAATGGCTTGCATGAAGCATGAAGGGTAAGTGACCCAAGTTTATACAAGACAATATAAAGGTAAGTGACCCATTAAGGGCCAGGTATAGACAGCACTAATTAGTGATAGGGATTTAAAGGCTTGCTGGCTTAGCGTCAGCGAAGCGTCAAGAAACGAAGAGGGACAAAGAGGAGTTTTCCTGGAGTTTTCCGCCGAGGGATCCACCTAGTGCTAAGTACACCGTAGTCCTATCTTTCACTCCACTCTGAAAACATGTCCCTTTCCCTCCCACTCCGCTATTTCTCTACTACCTCGCTTCCTCCCTGCCACTCTTGACACCACAATGTGTCTCATACCTTTATCCACAATCTGCTCCTCCAGAACAGATTCAACCCACCCACAGCAGTTTGCTAGCAACCCGGCTAATCTCTCCTACCCTCCTACAGCCACTAATGAATGAATGAATTTATTCACACACACACACGATACATTTACATGTGAGTATCCTCATGTGATAACAATGACGCAAATTGTGTGCATGTGCCAGGTCTCCCAAGAAGCTATTTAAAGCTTTTGGAGGGAGCCTGAACACAGATACAAACAGAATATAAACAACAAAACAATAACAAAAAACAAAACAAAACAATACAACGTGGGTAGGTTTACACACCTACCTACTAACTGACATATAACAGAGATACATAATACAGACAATTTTATTCCTAAGTTATAATTTTAATTAGAGATATGATTTTAGCAGTTCCTCTTTCAGTGATTTTTTAAAGGTTTTAAAGGTATTAGTCATTTTTTGATTTTCGTCAAGCTTGTTCCAGATCTGTGGACCCCTGCATGCTATGCTTAGGCTAGCACAATTGAGCCTTCTCCTCTTGCCAGATATAAGATGCTTATTTCTTGTGTTGTGGATGTGCAGTGGTTGGCAGACTGGGACAAGCTCAGACAGTCTGTGATTCATGTTGTTGACAACTTGATACATAATTGATGCGTTTTGATGAATGTTAAATTCAGCGAGCCTCAGGAGACCAAAGCGATGGAACAGAGGCTTTGAGGGCGCTCTATACCCGGACCATGACAGCACTCGTAGTACCCTCTTTTGTAAGCTTTCTAGTTTCTTGAGATGGCTGGGGTATGTGTTGCACAATATGACATTAAAGTAATTAATGAGGGGTTCAAACAGGGTTTTGTATAAAGTGAGAAGGGCAGGCAAGGGAAGAAAATGACGTATTTTGCAGAATAAGCCTACATATTTGGACAGTTTTGTTTGTAGATATTTTATGTGGCATTTGAAGTTGAGTGACTCATCGATGATGACCCCCAGGAATTTTGTGGACACCACTCTTGACAGCTCCTTTCCATTTATTTTTATGCACATGTGATGTGTGCGCATACAATTTGAGTGGAAGACAATGAAATTTGTTTTGCTGAGATTTAGTGATAATTTGTTGCATTTGAACCAGGTGTCCACTTTTTGTAGTTCTGTGTTGAGTAGATCTTGTAGCTCGAGTGGATTTTTATGTGACAGAAACAAATTAGTGTCATCAGCGAATATTACCTCGTGCAGAAGTTCAGATGAGTTGACAAAGTCATTTATATAGAGAATAAATAGCAAAGGCCCTAGAATTGACCCCTGGGGGACCCCATATTTGATGTCCATTTTTATTGATTTGTGATTTTTTATATCGACGTACTGTTGCCTACCATGTAAATAGCTACTGAACCAGTTGAGAGCCAGACCCCTTATGCCATAATGGTGTAGTTTCCCAAGTAGGATAGTGAAGTCAATGGTTTCAAAAGCCTTTGATAGATCCAAGAAAACGCCCACCCCACAATCACCCTGATCAATGGCATCATGTATTTTTTCTATGAGGTCTAATATTGCCTAATAATACACCTGTCACAGTACGGGGAGGCTTATGGAATTGTCAATCAGCAGTCAGGAAAGCTGACTTCATCACTGCCTACGCCCATAGTCTAAATCTGCAGCTCCTGGCTCTAACTGAGACCTGGATACCCCCCAATAACTCAACACCTGCAGCCTTATCTACAAACTATAACTTCACTCACACACCTCGACCTTCCAGACGGGGTGGAGGCACTGGCCTCATGACATCTCCTTCATGGGCTACAAACTTAACAACACTCCCAGAACTGTCACTCTCCTCTCTCGAATATCATGCAGTATCTGTCTCTAATCCTTTCAATCTCACCATTGTTACACTCTATCGCCCTCCAGGTCTGCTCGATCACTTCACAGATGAGCTGGACATGCTTCTAAGCTCCTTACCGGAAGATATGGTACCCCTCTCCTTCTATTGGGCGACTTCAACCTGCCTGACTCATCTCAGTCAGTCATAGTGGTCTCCCTCCTACAATCGTTTGACCTGGCTCCCACTGCCATGCCTCCCACCCACAAAGCAGGCAACTCCTTGGATCTCATATTTTCCCGTAACTCCAGCATCATTAACACCACGGTAACTCCCCTACATGTATCTGTCCCCTCGTTGAGAAACCTGCCCGCCGTTCCCCACCCAGTCCATGGCTGACAGATCCAGTGAGAGAACAAAGACAGGTCCTGCGAGCGGCTGAGAGGAAGTACAGAAAGTCACGCCTCACTGCTGACATCGACACATATCACAACCTCTTGTTAACATTCTCCAAAACCATTACTAATGCCTAAGCTTCTTTCTTTTACCATAGGATCGAGGCCTCTGCCAAGAATCTTCGCAAACTGCATGCTACCATGTCCTCCCTCCTCACTCCCCCCCCCCTCCTCCCTCATCTTTCTCTGCCGAAGGCTTTGCGATCTTCTTTGAGGAAAAAGTGGAGAACATCCGCAGCTCCTTCTCCCAACCCCCACCCATTCCAAATGCTGAATCGAGAACCTCATCCTTCACTCTGTCATCTTTCTCTCCCATTACAGAAGCCGAGACCCTGACACTAGTAACGTCGAACCGTCCGACTACATGCCAGCTGGACCAGCTACCCTCCCCACTCCTCCAGACCATAGCACCAGACATCCTCCCTTTCCTAACTGCAACCCTCAACTCCTCACTCAACTCGGGGGTGGTCCCCACCTCCCTAAAACAAGCCAGAGTCACGCCGCTCATAAAAAAAAAACCTGAACCCCACCGTCATAGGCAACTATCGTCCTGTCTCTCTTCTCTCCTTCCTTTCTAAAGACATCACATCATCTTATAGCAAAAATAAACAAGACATGTCACTGAACTGTGTAAAGAAAAGTGTCCCAGTTTTGTAGCCTTTTTTACTTTACATGCCTATATTAAACATTTAATGTTTTCAGAACTGTGCAAAAAAAAGAAAAAAAATATCAAGTGTCCCATTTCACTTGTTATATTTCCACATTTTAGTGTTTTTCAGTTCTTTTTTTTTCATTCAGTGTGAGAAATCCAGTCTCTGTTGAGCTTTAACAAGTCCATCAAAGTCAGGTTGCATGTCTGAGGTGGAGATGCGAAGCACAGCTGCCAGATGTTCATCAGTGAGAGAGGATCTGTACCTGGACTTGGTAAACGTCATGACTGAGAATGTCTGTTCACATATGTAGGTGGATCTAAAGAGAACCAACATCTTCTGAGCATGTCTCCTAAGCGTATATTGTGCATGTGAACGTTGACATAAAAAAAAAAGTAAAAAAAGTAAAAAGGTAAAAAATAAAATATTTAATTTTTTTTTTTTTTTTTTTTTTATTATCATGTAATCTTTCGCGGGCCGGTCAGAATCATCCCGCGGGCCGTACAATGCCCAGGTCTGTCCTAGACCCTAATCAGTCTGGCTTCCGGACTGGCCACTCCACAGAAACGGCCCTCATTGCGGTCACAGAGGCACGCTTAGCAAAAGCAAAAGGCCTCTCCTCTGTCCTAATTCTCCTAGATCTATCTGCAGCCTTCGACACAGTCAACCATCAGATCCTCCTCGCGGCCCTCGCAGGAATGGGAGTGGCTGGCTCTGCGCTGACATGGCTGACATCATACCTCAATGACCGCTCCTACCAAGTGTCATGGAGAAGGACCCTGTCGGCCACCCGCCCCCCTGCGGACGGGTGTCCCCCAGGGCTCGGTTCTAGGACCCCTTCTCTTTTCCCTCTACACTAAATCACTGGGTAACATTATCACGTCTCATGGCTTCTCCTATCATTGTTATGCCGACGATACTCAACTCTTCCTCTCCTTCCCTCCCTCCCTCAGATATCCACGTCTCTGAGCAGATCTCGGCCTGTCTGTCCGACATCTCCGCCTGGATGACGACCATCCACCTCAAACTGAACCTAAGCAAAACAGAATTGCTCCACCTGCCGGCCAAATCCTCCCCCCTGACCGACCTTTCCATCACAGTCGAGAATGCAGCTGTGACCGCGTCCCCGACCACCAAGAACCTTGGTGTTGTCCTCGACGACCAGTTGAACTTCTCTGCTCACATCGCAGCGACAACCAGAACCTGCAGATTCCTCCTGAGCAACGCACTGCTCGCTGGCCTCCCGGCCACTGCCACCAAGCCTCTTCAACTCATTCAGAACGCAGCGGCCCGCCTGATCTCAAACCTACCGAAGTCGGCCCATGTCACCCCACTTCTTAGGGACCTGCACTGGCTCCCCATTGCTGCACGAATCCGCTTCAAGGCCCTCGGCCTAGCATACCATGCAGCAAAAGGAACCGCTCCCGCCTACCTCCGGTCAATGGTTTCTAACTACACACCCTCAAGACCCCTATGCTCTGCATCTTCTGGCCGCCTCAGACCTACTCCTATCCAAGCTCTGGGAGGGTCATCAAAGAGAAGTCGCCTATTCTCAGTCCTTTCCCCACAATGGTGGAATGAACTACCCACCCCAGTTAGGACAGCCGAAACCCGTCCAATCTTTCGCCGTCGACTAAAGACGCACTTCTTCAACCATTATCTGAAAAAAAGATAAAATAAAAAAAATCTAACCCTAACTAACCTTACTATCATGCACTTGTCCTAATAAACTAACCTACACTGTAGCACTCAACACTTTGATGAACATTGTTACTCAGCTGATAGAGTTGTGCCCTTCCTGATGACTTGTCGTACAGAACTTGTAAGTCGCTTTGGATAAAAGCGTCAGCTAAATGACTAAATGTAAAATGTAAATGTATATTCTGTGCAGTTTGCGTACCATGCTGTGATGGAGTATGTTAAAATGCTCTCAATAGAGCATGGTTTTCTGGTCTCCTTTTTCTAGGTCATCAGAGAGGTCAACCATAAGTGCTTTGGGTGTCTTGAAAAGCACTATATAAATTAAGGGTGTAAAGGTACACCTATCCGTACTGAACCGAACCGTTTCAGTGTGTACCGTACCGTACCGAACAGCTGTGTAGTGTACCGGGGGTCATCCCTATGTTCCCCGGGTCCTATGTTCCCCAATTGATTGATTGATTGATTGCTTTTATTATTTTATTAATTATTAATGTCCGCCTTGTTTCGAACTGGTTATGCTTAGGCCCTCTTTCGAAGTTGGTTAAGGTTAGTGTAACTGAGGGGTACAATTCCCTGACTGTATTGATAAGTATGGTATCATTAAACCACTACCGTCTTATGTACATTCCTACTGGCCATACAGTACACAGGTATCTAATGATGAACACTTCCCACAATAACTCGGTTCCACACAAAACTGGATTTAAGTATTTATTAGCAGCAAAAGGTACATAATATACTTTACTTTACTTTACTTTGGATGCGCTTATAAGGCAAAGGAATGTGCGTAGGCAAATCAATAACGAATGTCCATTCTCATATTACGCAGGAGATAATCATACAACCTGAATCTTAGGGAATTATATCTATGGTACACTAGTAATATAGCGGGAGATACTGGTAGGGTCCCCCCGGTTGTAAGCCAGCAAGGGTAGAGGATTTGTCGGTAGTAGAGTCTGGGTCAACGATGATAAGGAGACTCCAAGTACAGGAGACGGTGCAATAAGATCTTGATCCGCAGACGAATACAGCTGTTCTCCATAGCATGTAGCTCCACATGGAAGAAAGCTAGCCGGCCTCAGACTTCTGAGAGGCAGACTCGACGTGGCTCCTCACAGGTTAAATCCCACACACTTGTGGGTGTCGGCGATTCTCCGCTCCATTAATTACAGGACCAAAAGCAAATATAATCCAGCCGAAAAGGGCTATGCAGTCGTCGGTAGGTTATCCAGTGTACATAATCCACACGGTCCTCGTCTAGGGCCCCTCGGGTGAAAGCGCCATGGTAAGCAGCCCAGCCTGGATAAGCACTCTAGCTGATACGAGGAAACGTTGGTGATGCTGGTCACTGTAGAACTTTAGCCGCACGATACACTATACACAAATAGACTATTACTGACTTAATAAAATAGGTCGAACTCGACGGTACAGCGTTAAACTCTGACACTTCAGTTATTAATTCGCACGCGGTCTCAATGCTCTATTTGGGGCCAAACAGGCCATACTGCACCGCACGTCGTATCGTGGGTGAGGCTTCAACTTATTGGGTAACTCTTCACTTCTGACTAAGTGAGACTAAGTGCTTCTGTATTCACCTGCGCCGTATTTATACGTTAGGTGAACAAACTAGTACCAGCTTTATTCCTGTCTCATATCCTTGCGCAATACCGTTCATGTCCAGGCATGTCCCCGGCGGTGACTTTGAACCAGACCTTGAAGGCATGGCCATGGCGCCTGTGGACCGCTGTCCAATAGGAGAATGAAATATTATGGTCTGTACTAGGCTAAAGGGATATTCCGTGTATATGTACAAGGAATATACAAGGGATATCAAACGATATACAAATATTATGCAATATATATCAATCAATAAATATATATATTCGGTTTAATCTAATCCTTCGTAACAGTTAGAGTTTGGAATCAGGGCTGGTGGTCTGACTATCTATCACTACCGGGGAACATAGGACCCGGGGAACATAGACATGCTCCCGTGTACCGAACAAATACAACGGTATGTTAACCACTAACGACACAATCTAATATAATTATTATTATTATTGAATTTTTTTACAAGTCGACTATTAATTTCAATATAGAATATTCGTTGACAGCCCTACAAGTACAATTAGTTACTGCACACTACATCACCCTGAGTGGAACATGGAAAGCCAAACTTTCCCCCACTGTACCGAAAACCCGTACCGAACCGTGACTTCAAAACCGAGGTGCGTACCGCAACGTGGTGTTTGTGTACCGTTACACCCCTAATATAAATGCAAGTAATTATTATTAGACCATTTATTATGTTCTGATTTACCTCTGACCAATGAATGATCTTCATCCTTTCATAATGTTAAATCTATGCTATTGTGTTACTTTGTTAGACCTGTGCCACTGCTGCTGGTGTACAGTAGTGAATACTGCAGCACTCCCAAGCAGCCCCTTTTTACTGTATATTTATATTAGAATGTACATACATTACATAGGAAAGGTGAATCCCGGACCGTATCTTATTTTATTATTATTATTTTATTCTTAAACTTACTTTATTCTTTATTCTTAGGCATTTTTTTGTTATTCGTGATTTGTTTTGTCTACCTAAATGTTTACTGTGAGCGATTTGTAGTGCCAAATTTCCCTCGGGATGATTAAAGTATTTATATCCTATGGTTCTTTTGACTTTTGTCAATAAATATGCCAGTGGGCTTCCATTGATTTTACCTCATTTGTGCGTTTGGGGTGTTGTTTTTAAAGTACAATAGCCTACGTGCATTTTTGTAGTCCAGCTCCAGTGCTTCCTGGCAGAAGCTCACACTTTGGTTTCCTGTCGAACACTATTGGATGACGTGATTAATCATGTCATCCAAAAGTATTTGACAGGAAATCATTGTATGAGCTGGGGACTACAGTTATGCACGTCTATCATTGTAAATTCACAGGAAACTACTGGCATCTGCATTACTTTCACAGTACACATTGTAAATTGACAGTAAATTACTGGCAACTCTTTTGCATTACTTTGCATTTTGCATTTTCATTTTCTTTTACTTTCTATAGCCCTGTGTCACACTCCCAGGTCAGGTCAGACCTGGGAGAGAGAACACCACAGCACTCCCAGGTCAGGTCAGACCTGGGAGAGAGAACACTACAGACATGGTGTGAACATTGGTCCCCTACCTCTTGACATTGGTCCCCTTCCTCCAAGTCCTCGGTGTTCCCCTGCCCGTCGTGTCTCCTGTCGTCTCCCTTGCTTTGTTGTTTTGTATTGAGAAGTGTTTGTAAGTAATTCTAGTATTTTGTTTGTATTGCTTTGGATCTCAAGTAAACATCCATTTTTCAAGCTTCGCAAACTGTGATCTCACCTTCATTTAGCAACCCCATCGTAACAGAATGACGCCACCATTAAAGAACGCAGCAGAAAGGGCGATCGATACCATGACGATCATCCGGAGCCTGATGGACGGTGACATGCAGCATTACTCACCTGCCAAGTGGGTGTTCCTGCTCCGGATGATCGACAGGGTCTCCACGGAGAGTCCAACACAGAAGCCAGCGATGCGGGAGATGGCCGAAGATGTCGCTGACATCATGGATAGGTATGCGTCGATGGCTAGGGTAGCTAGCTTGCCGACTAGTATCAGGTTCACGGTCAGCCTAGAGCTCCCCAGCGCCGTTGAGGCTGCTCAGATGTCCATCGCTGATCGGATGTCCATAGCTGGCACAGCCCTGTCCGCCAGCTTCGCTCCTATAGCTAACCAGACGTCCCCAGCTAACACAGCTCCGCCCGTTAGCTCCGCTCCTATAGCTAACCAGACGTCCACAGCTAGCACAGCTCCACCCGTTAGCTCCGCTCCTATAGCTAACCAGACGTCCACAGCTAACACAGCTCCGCCCGTTAGCTCCGCTCCTATAGCTAACCAGACGTCCACAGCTAACACAGCTCCGCCCGTTAGCTCCGCTCCTATAGCTAACCAGACGTCCCCAGCTAGCACAGCTCCGCCTGTTAGCATCGCTCCTATAGCTAACCGGTCGTCCCCAGCTAGCACAGCTCCGCCCGTTAGCTTTGTTCCTATAGCTAACCGGCCGTCCCAAGCTAGCACAGCTCCGCCTGTTAGCTCCGCTCCTATGGCTAACCAGACGTCCCCAGCTAACACAGCTCCGCCCATTAGCTCTGCTCGTATAGCTAACCAGACGTCCTCAACAAGCATTTCCCCCACAGTGAGTCCAGGCCCCACAGTTAGCCTAGCCCCAGAGGCTAGTATTGCTAACAAGGCCTCCACAGCTGGTCCAGCTTCAACGCTCAGCTCAGTCGCTACACCTGGTCCGGCTGCAACGCCGGCTGCCACCGCTCCCCTTCCGGCCTCCACGCCCAGCCCAGCCTCTACACTGGGTCCAGACTCCTCATCCCCGGATCCTACACCACGCCTCGCCGCCGAGACCGATCCGGTCTCCGCGCCCTGCCCGGCCTCTACACCTGGTCCGGCTGCTGTGCCGGCTCCCGGCTCCTCGATTGATCCTGGCTCCCCGTCTGGTCCAGCTCTGCGCCGTGATCGGCGTCCTGGTCCTCGCCGTGGTCTTCGCCGTGGTCTTCGCCGTGGTCTGCGTGGGATCCTGCTCCGGGGGTCGTCGCCGCCGCACCTCCGTTCCGGCTCTCCTGAACCGGTCCCTAGTCCAGCGGCTGGAGGGTCCCCTTCCTGGGCTTCTACACCTGTCCCCACCCCCCCTCGTCGGGCCTCTGTTCCCAGGTCCAGCCCCCCTCCCCGGGTCTTGGTGCCCATCCCCACCCCCCATCGTCGGGCCTCTGTTCCCAGGTCCTGCCCCCCTCCCCGGGTCTCGGCGCCCGTCCCCACCTCCCCTCGTCGGGTCTCTGCTCCCAGCTCCGGCTTCCCTCTCCAGCTCCCTGTTTCTTTCCCCGCCTCTCCTCTCCGGGCCTCTGTTCCCGTCCCCACCCCCCCTCTCCGGGCATCTGCGCCCGTTTTCGACCCCCCTGGCTGCTACAGGGTTTTTTCCTCTGCCTTCCGACCCCAGTTCTCCGGGTCCTCGCCCTGGTTTTTTTCCGGGGTCCCAGCCTCCTGCGTCGCCCATGGACGGACGGTATTTTCGGGGGTCTGGAAGCCCCCCGCTCGGGGGGAGGTACTGTCACACTCCCAGGTCAGGACCTGGGAGAGAGAACACCACAGCACTCCCAGATCAGGTCAGACCTGGGAGAGAGAACACTACAGACATGGTGTGAACATTGGTCCCCTACCTCCTGACATTGGTCCCCTTCCTCCAAGTCCTGTGTTCCCCTGCCCATCATGTCTCCTGTCGTCTCCCTTGCTTTGTTGTTTTGTATTGAGAAGTGTTTGTACGTAGTTCTAGTATTTTGTTTGTATTGCTTTGGATCTCAAGTAAACATCCATTTTTCAAGCTTCGCTCCTCGTCTCTGCCTCCGTTCCCTCTCTGCAAACTGTGTTCTCACCTTCATTTAGCAACCCCATCGTAACACCCTGTGGGTCTTGAGGACCTCGTAAAGTTCAAAGTCAATTATGTTCTGCAGCCATATCTGGTTAATTTATGTAAATTCATTTTATTGTTATGGCGTTTTTGCCATTGAAAGTATGTGCAATGTTGAATACATTTTTCAAATGTTTATGGATTATCTTCACTTGGGTGACATAATGACCTAATGGGAGTGTTTTTTGTCCATTACTATACACTGGAGTATATACAGGGAGAATAAAGATGTGACATCTCCCTAGAATTGGGAGAATACAGCACAGTGGAAACTAACACGCAGATACAGGTTTAGTTTGCAGGTGTGCGCGATGAGGCGACATACAGCGGCCTTTTGACGGCTTTCGCCGACCACAAACCCCTCACGTTTTCTGAGTCAAAGGTAGCGGAGCCGTTGTCGGCACGACAACAGCACCAGCTCACATACGTTTCCGAGTGCACCACGGATATGCAGCACGTCACCGAGAAGCCCAACGTAGTCGCGGACTGCCTCTCCGGAGTCATCATCGGAGCGGTGCAGCCGGACCTCGACTATGTCAACATGGGCTCGGAACAGGCCTCCGACCACGACATCTAGGCCCTCAGGACTGCAGATTCCAGTCTACGCCTGGAGGACGTCGCGATTGGTGACTCGGGTGCGACGCTGCTGTGTGACCTCTCCACCGGACATCCTAGCCCACAGGTCCCTAAGGACTGGCGAAGGCTCGCCTTTGAGGCGGGGTACAACCACGACAAGATTAAGCCCGCCCACGTAGACGTTTCCCAGCCCTTGGAGCTGACCCTCTCCCCCCGCCGAGGCCGGCCGCCGTTACCCCGGGACCCGCCTACGACTGAGTCGCCGGTGACCTCCTCGACGTCTGTGCCCCCGGGTGTCGGGGAGGACGCGGGCGCTTGCGCCGCCCCTCCCCCCTCGCCCCCGGTTTCCCGGACACGCCGGGTCCGGGTCGTTGTCTCTCCCCGCCGTGGAGATTTTGACCATGGGTGAATTCTGGGGGGGCTTGTGTAGTGATTGTAATGGTACATAATTCACCCACGGAACTATTGTTAGGAACATTAGTTCCGCCCGAACATTCTGTTTTTTTTTTTTTAACAAATGTTTTTTATTTTCCCTTTTTTAACATAAAACTAGACAAACAATACAGTAACAGTAAAAATCTATGATAAATCACAGGACAATGACAGAAATAATAATAACAATAATGACAGTCCAGTAATTAAATCAAAATAAATGTAGATTAAAAGACATAAAAATTATAAATACAATACAATACATGTGCTCTTGCTCGCTCTTCCTCACTCTTTCCTTCCCCATCCCTCCCCCTCCACCCCCCCCCCCCCTCAGGACCCCCTCTTGGACTATACATCCACTATTCATTTAACATCAGAAATTACAAGTTCATATGCTTCCCTTTATCTTCTCCACCACAGCTAACCAGATTGCTATGCTGGCTTCATTAACACCTAAAATTCGTGCAGTAGATATCTCTAGATAAATCACATCGAGATAGGTAAGAACCCATACCTTCCGGCACATTTTATCCGGTTGAATCCAGCGTGACGCTATCAACTTTTTGGCAGCCGTAAGACCGGACAAAATTAGCCTCTTTACATGTACAGAGGTTGATAACTGAGAAACATCATTCAACAACATTACAGAAGGCAGTATAGGTATGGTCAGAGATAAAAATTCTGATAATTGAGTGGTTACTTTTTCCCAGAATATCTTAACAGGAGGGCATTCCCAAAACCTATGCATAAATGTACCAAGAGCACCGTTTCTGCCCGAACATTCTGGAACATTTGTGATGATGTCATAGCCGAACATTCTGACCATCGAACATTCTGGAACATTTGTGGTGATGTCATAGCCGAACGTTCTAGAACATGGGTGATGTCAATTATGATGTCATGACCAATGTTCTAGAACATTTGTGTATTCTCTCAGTCAGTCAGTCGACGTATCATGTTGTATTTCTGTGCTTAATAAGTGCTACATTATGGAATTTCTGAGGAAAAAGAAAGCACATTTGGGTGAGTGATGCCATAATTATGTGGCATATAATAATAATTGACAGTGCGACACCTGCTGGTCCGTTTCTGTAAGTATAGTTTTAGATGGTATGTTTTTCCACACTTAACTGTCTACATGTATTTACACAGTTAACAAAGTCCATGTAATATTTTACTGCATGTTAGAATACACAGAAGTAACGATGGACATATACAAATTGTGCATAGAAATTAGGCATACAGGCGCGGCTCTGTATTGCACTGATGAAATACAGGATTTGATTGATTGATTGATTGATTGATTGAAAACTTTATTACCAGATTGCAGAATGGGTACAGTACAGTACAGCTCAATACACACAATTGTTAAGGGGATGGAGACCAGAGAAAGACTTTCGTCTTGTTTACATCAGGGTCCCCCATTTTCAATTCATCATAACATATATGACATACACGACATACAGATAGACAGTACTGCTACATCTATACATTTATGACATACCAGATTTGCAAAAAAATACTGTTTGTGATACAAAAATAAGTTGTCAACATATATAAACTGTAACCTGGTTAAAAGCACGAGAGGGATTTCTAATACAAAATAATCTTGTTGAGACTGCAGTTGTGAAATCGTTCCTACTTGGCTGTTTTGGCTCTTCTCTTGCAGAGGGGAGGTTGCCTCGTCCGGGAGAGTGGAGACATTTCTCCTTTTGAAGATCTGATCGTCCTTCTTTGCTTTACGAAGCGCGACGTTCGTCTCGACTCTCCTGCGTCGAAGCTCCCGCAGTTTACATTAGTTAACAGTTAAATACAGTTACATATAAAAGACGACAGCGAGTCCCTCAGCTCGGAACTAGGCAAAAATGAAATTACCTACCTGGGTTCCATCCTAGAGGCTAATCTTTCCTGTGACAAAATGGCATCCAATGTAATAAAAAAAGTCAATCAACGAACTCGATTCTTGTACCGGATCTCCTCTCTGGTAAACAAGAATACCCTGAAGACTCTGGCAGGAGCACTCATTCAAGGGTACTACGACTATGCTTGCACCTCATGGTACCAAAGCACCTCAAAGGCGCTTGAACAAAATTACAAACATCTCAAAACAAACTAGTCAGACTACTGCTTGACCTGACTCCTAGAACCCACCTCACCCCTGCACACTTTGCCAACCTAGGATGGCTTAGAGTAGACAACAGAGTACAGCAACTTGCAATGGGCCTGGTCTACAAGATACACTACACAACCAAGGTACCCATGTACATGTCAAAATACTTCCCAAAGGTCAGTGAATACCACAATCACAACACCAGAGGGAGCTCCACAAATCATGTTAAACCCAGATTCGGCTCAAACAAGGGACTAAACATGTTTTGCAATTATGCCACATCAATGTGGAACGCCCTACCCAAAGCTGTAAAGGAATGTGAATCACTACCCACTTTCAAAACCACTCTCAAAGAACACCTACGGGAGACTGCAATTCGAAACTGGCCCCTGTAAATGTCCTAACCCAATCCCCTCCAATGCACAGCAAATGACCAAGTATGGTTTTGTCAATATTCCAATGTACAGTTTTGCTTGTACAGTTGTACAGTGTTCCCCACCCACCCCTCCTACCCAACCCAACCCGACCCCCCCCTCCCCCACCCTGCAGCAGTGACACATTGAAGGACCGGCCCACAGCAAAAAACCAGGGGTGTAAAAAGTACCCAGAAATTATACTTAAGTATGGGTACCGTCTCAAAATGTACTTAAGTACTAAAAAGTCAAAGTAATTATTTTTTTTAATCCACTTTTTCTCCCATTTTCTATATTTTCTCCCATCCCAATTTCGTATCATCCAATTCAACCCTCCTCTGTCACGGACGCTGTTTCTTGCCTCCCACAAGCCGGCTGCAATGTGGACTAAGTCATACATAGCACAAGTCCCCTCCGGTACTTGAGGTAACAGCAGTCGCATCTTTTCACCTGCGCAGCTCGATCTCTCAGTGGCGAGGAGTAACGCGTGGGAGGCTCACGCTGCCCCAGACACTTCCTGATTCTACTGCGCAGGCGCACCAACCGACCTGTAGGAGTCGCTGTCCACAACGCCCGATCCCCACCCATCAGTTTCCCACCCCCTAATACGGCCAATGTGTATTAGTACGGACGACCAGCTAAACTGAAAGCAATGTGGAGCGCTGGGCTCGAACAGGCGAGCCCAGCGTCTCCAGTATTCGTGGCGAGCGCCTTGCCCACTACGCCACGTAGCCGCCCCAATCCATAATAAGTTAACAGAAAAACAAGTACACAACCACATTATTTCAACCTAATAAAACTATGTTTATTGTCATTGTTTTAAGAACACAAGTTGACTTGGTAATACTCACATTTTGAGTAGAAAGAAATGGCTTTTAACATGTGCAATGTTCAATGAAATAGAAAAATAAATAATAAAATGTGTTGATTAATCCCACTGTGGTGACCGTAATAATGTTTTTGTTATAAGGCTCTGCAAATGTTACTGAATGATGTAGCAATGTATTTCCAGCTAAATTGAAATAATAAACAAATAAAGGGTCTCAATTAAATATGTGGTAGTAAAAAGAACCTGGGGGAGGATTTCAACAAGATAAATGCGACAACAGTGCAAAATATTTCACTATAATATTTCAAAGCAAATTTTTTTTTACTGCTGCCCCCTGTGCCTATGAAAATGCCCCCGCGTGCCTATGCAGGCACGCGTGCCTAGGGTTGCCTACCCCTGATCTACACTATACTATATACCCCACACTCTATGCATCACATGTATTTCAGCTTTTCTATCTAAATTCCAACTCTGACCCTGTCCATCACACCCTATCATACACCCCCACACTTCTCAAAAACCCCATCACCACCTTCGCCTTATCTCCCCCTCCCCCACTCAGTATTTCCGTCATCCCCAACCCCCTAACCCCCATCTCCCTCAACCTTCCCTCCATCACCCTCCTCTGCACAGCATAAGCCCTACACTCCATCAGTACATGCGCCACTGATTCCTCCTCCTCACACCCCTCACAGAGCCCACTCTGATGCTTCCCCACCAGCTTCAGGTTTTTATTAAACCCACAGTGCCCTAGCCTCAACCTCATCCACACTATTTCCTCCCTCCTACCTCTCATACTACCCCCCCCCCCCGACCCCTAACACTATGCTGGACCTGGAAGAAGTGACGCCCTTTCACCCCCCCCCCCCCTCTCACCTCTCCTGCCACACCTGAACTGCCCTCTCCCAAATCAACCCCTTCGCCTCGGCCTTACTGATCCTGACCTGCATTTCTACGACCCCTTCCTCAAGGCCCCCTTAGCCAAATAATCCGCAACCTCATTCCCCCTCACTCCTACATGCGCCGGGACCCACAAAAACCTCACCTATTTCCCTTGGCTCACACACCTATAGTCACACTCATCAGGACCTCATATAGCAAATCCTGACGGCTACTAGAGCGAAAAGACCTCAGGCTAGCCAACACTGACGATGAGTCACTACATATCACCACCCTCCTCCCCACCCGTGCATGCACCACCTACCTCAGTGCCACCAGCACAGCCACCATCTCAACCGTGTACACACCCAGACCGTTCGTGGTCCTCCTGCTTACCGCCACTCCCCTCCCTGGGACCCTGTCACCCCAGTCTCCGGATCCTTCGACCCATCTGTATATACCGCCGTATAGTCCCCATACGACTCACGCATCAGTCCCTCACAGGCGCTAACCAACTCCACCCTCTCCTCTGACCTCTTCACTTCCATCATCCTCCAATCCACCTCAGGCCACTCTAACCACGGAGCCACGGCTGGATATACCACCGAGGGGCTTATATTAATACCCCCCACTCCAAACTCCACCGCCACTAACTGCCCCACCCGGCCAAAGTTGTTCTTCTTATACCCTTCCCATTCTCCCAGCAGTCCCTCAGAACCCCCTTTGTCGGGTGAGAGTCCCCATGTAATGTCCCTGCAGACCCTGATTTGCCATTAACTGCCCTCTCCTTATCTCCAAGCCTTGGAGTCCAAGGGCATCTCCCCCATCGCCACCTGAAGTGCCTGAACTGGAGTAGACTTGAAAGCCCCACTACAAATCCTCAACGCCCGTGCCTGAAGCACATCCACCTTTCTCAAATGCGACAGGGCCGCCGACCCATAGGCCATGCACCCATAGATATCTATAGAACACTAGATAGCTTAAGGCGGAGTCACCAGCGTCACTGAACCGCCGCCATCTTGCTCCAGTTAGCCTTGAGTGAGAGTGAGTGAGCTGCACAGACAAAAATACTCATAACTCGCTGAAATATTGACGGATTTACAAACGGGTTGGTTTGCTATAAACATCAAAGATGTAGTTATGATACTGCATACTTATAAAAATTTTGTTTTTTAAAGATGTTTTTTTTTACAAACCGCTTGAATCATAGCCACGTTGATAATGCTTGTAATAAACCAAACCGTTTGTAAATCCGTCAATATTTCAGCGAGTTATGAGTATTTTTGTCTGTGCCGCTCACTCACTCTCACTCAAGGCTAACTGGAGCAAGATGGCGGCGGTTCAGTGACGTCGCTCTCCATTGGCCGGCAGCGAGGGCAAGCTATCTAGTGTTCTATATATATCTATGCATGCACCCATAGTCTATATAGACCCCACTATCCGCCATCTTGGTATTTTTGGAAACAAACGGATTTCTACGATCAAATGTATGCGTTGAGTCCGTTTTTATTAATATTTTATCACATTCTTGTTAATTTCATAACCTTTTCATATAATTTTTTTTTGAAAATATTGAGGCCAACATGGCATTTCACTATTTCGAAAGCCTTTCTGGTGATTCTAAAGTGCATTGTCCCCCCCCCCCCAAGCCATAGACATGATGCACTTAGACAGAAAGTTAAAAAGACAGGAAGTTGACTTCGAGAATGCGGTCTGATCTCGCGATATGTTTTTATTTTTTTGTCTCGTCGACTGCAGCACTTCCTGAGCGAGCACCGAACGCCCTGTGATTTTTCAAAACAGCCCAATGAGGTGACGCCGCTGGATGCCGCGCGGTTCGAACGGCCCAATCAGAGAGCTCTGCGGCGGAATTTAAAGGTCCTCGCAGCGGCTCCGTCGCAGCACAACCTCCCAGCCAGGTCACCGGTGAGCACGTCGACCGCCGAGCGCGGACATTCTAATCATCATATTTATCATATTGTCAAATGTCTTCATCTGTTTGCTAACCATGGGACACATTTTTAAGCTAACGGTTGTCTTATAGTTAGTGTTAGTTGAGTTAATGACGGTCAGATTTAGCAAGTCGGACGTTTTGCTTGACATGTGTGGCGGTTTGTAATTTGACGTTATGCTGTAATGATCACTTACTTTGTCGTTAACTTTGTGTTTCTGTGTCACTTTAGGTACAAAACGTCACATCTTATATTTGATTTGAGTATCCCCATCGCTTTTGAGATGTCTGAGAACACCGTGCGTCTGAACAAGTTCAAGAATCATGGCAAGGATTCCAACGTAAGTGACTTTACTCAACGTCTTTAGCTCATGTTGCTGTCAGACGTCAATGAATGTCGATCACCATATCATGTCACGGTTAGCTGATGTGACTCGCTGTCGTCTTTTATATGTAACTGTATTTAACTGTTAACTAATGTAAACTGCAGGAGCTTCGACGCAGGAGAGTCGAGACGAACGTCGAGCTTCGTAAAGCAAAGAAGGACGATCAGATCTTCAAAAGGAGAAATGTCTCCACTCTCCCGGACGAGGCAACCTCCCCTCTGCAAGAGAAGAGCCAAAACAGCCAAGTAGGAACGATTTCACAACTGCAGTCTCAACAAGATTATTTTGTATTAGAAATCCCTCGTGCTTTTAGCCAGGTTACAGTTTTTATATGTTGACAACTTATTTTTGTATCACAAACTGTACTGTATTTGCAAATCTGGTATGTCATACATGTATAGATGTAGCAGTACTGTCATGTCATATGATTTGAAAATGGGGGGACCCTGATGTAAACAAGACGAAGTCTCTCTGGTCTGCATCCCCTTAACAATTGTGTGTATTGTACTGTACCCATTCTGCAATCTGTTAATAAAAGTTTTCAATCAATCAGGCCACCAGGCAGTGGACGGTTGAGGAGATCCTCTGTGGTGTGAACAGCAACGTCCTCCACTCCCAGGTCCAGGCGACACAGGCTGCCAGGTAATGTTGACCGTAAAGTACGGTAACTGCATATCTGTTTTGGCCTTCCTAAAGAATGGGCTTCACTGTAATTCTGTTGCTACTATTAGCCAACATTGCAACAGGAAATAAGATTGGGTCCTTTGTTTTATTTGGTAAATGTACAATATAGTGAAGGGATGCTCGATATTGGCTTTTTATTCCGATATTGTCCAACTCTTAATTTCCGATACCGATATCAACCGATACCGATATATGCAGGGTTTCCCACCCCAAAAAACGGAATAATTTCAGGTAACTAATAATTTCACTGGATATATATATAAGAAATATTGTTTTTTTTTTTTTTAAACCCATACAGATATTTTCCGATATCACATTTTACTGCCGATATCGGACATGTGAAATGCTTGGTTCTGTATGACCTTCCTGAAATTGTACTTCATACAGTAAATAAAATACCTAAAACGCTATACAAAATGAGGTAGAATGTTAGTCTGAACTTTGAAACCTACACAGTGGGCAAATCCTCAAATGGATCGTAGCTACGATGACTCACGCGTTGGGTCGTCCGTTGTTTTTGAACGTATAGGAAGCTGCTGTCTCGTGAGAGGCATCCTCCAATTGACCAGATAATCAGCGCCGGCCTCATCCCCAAGTTCGTGGGCTTCCTGGCGCTGGACGAGTCTCCGCCCATCCAGTTCGAGGCGGCCTGGGCTCTGACCAACATCGCCTCTGGCTCCGGCGAACAGACAGCCGCCGTGGTGGCGGGTGGGGCCATTCCTGCTTTCATCAACCTCATCTGCTCCCCCCACCCTCACATCACCGAGCAAGCTGTCTGGGCCCTGGGGAACATAGCCGGTGAGCAGATTGGCTTTTGAACTCTTCTACATTGTTTATTCTGATCATAACTGCCAGTGGTAGGGGTACACTGTTCCTCTTTCACTTAAAAAGTAAATGGTACAGTAGTTAATGTACTCCTACTTAAAGGAACACTCCGGTATTATGGGAAATGATCTTGCCGTCTTCTCGAGTCCAGTGTCTGACAAGAAGATGGGATATCGGTTTCCTCTAGGTCTCTGTGCGTTCAATAGATGGCTATCCAGCTGCACATTAGCCTAGCACAGCACAATGAATGGAAGTGGACGGTACCAGTTAGCCTAGGCGTTGGCCAACTAACGCCTCTCCTGAAATTTAAGCTAGGTGATGCTGTCTGCCTCCTTCATTGTGCTAAGCTAGGCTAACGTGCAGCCAGATGGCTTTCTACAGGACGCACAGAGGAGACTGGTATCAATCTTCTTGTCCGACCCTGGAGAAGACTGGTTAAGTGAATTTCCCATAATGTTGCTGTGTAAAGGTAGAGAAGTATTTGCACATTATGCATTCTACATGATTGTGTATTCCAGTGCTTGGGAGCATTCATAACTAGTAACTGATGGGATCAGATGAACGTAGTGGAGTAAAAGTACAAAGTTCCCTACAGTGAAAACACTCAAAAGTAAAGTAGAGTACCTCGAGTGCAGTTACTTCTCACCACTGATGATGACTTCTTGGGTACTTTGGCAAAACCATTTTTTTTTTAATTTTCAGGTGACGGATCAGGCTTCAGAGATAAGGTCATCAAGCATGGGGCTTTGCCTCCACTGCTCGGTCTGCTGGCGGTGCCTGACTTCTCAGAGTTCACTGTGAGTATCTTGTGTAAACGGCTGTATTGAACCCTGCATTTTAAAATTGATTACTCTTAGTAGATATATTTTTTAATTTATGACTAGAAAATACTGGCCACAATCTGTGTCCTCATTCATCAATCTTGTCAATGGAAGTTCAAATTGTCCTACTCCCACATTCTCCATTTTGTTTTTGTTCGCCCTGTTGGCCACAAGGGGGCGTCCTAACTCAATCTATTTTCTGTAGTCTTAATAGATCACCAGAAAATTTTGGTCAGTCAATCTAGAGTAGATGGTGGGATGTAGTATTTGTCACTTATCGATTTTTAGAAAATAGTTTTACGTTTAGCCACTTTAGCTGACACTTTCATCCAAAGCACAACTTACAAATTGTGATTGTGAACCATCAGCAGGGGGGGGGGGCCCGGGGGTACATCTCTGGCAGCTATTGTTCGTCAGAACAGTGAGTGCATTGTAGTATAGACATGGTAGCAAAGTACATAATGGTAAAAGACTGTAATGAGGTTTATTATTTCAGATATTGATGGAATAAACTTTGGAATGGGGGTTCTCAAACTTTTTTTTATACCACAACCTCATTTTATTTAGGGTTCTTTTTGGCAACCCCACACCATGTATCAAGTAATTTCAACGTGGAATTAAGGAATATCAAAATAAAAGCACACGTTGAACTTGATCATGCATATTTATTAAATTTAATTACAGCACTGTTATCAATACACATTTATAAAACTAGGCATATTTAGCCAAAATATGTTGCCAGAACTTTTATTTTAAATGTTTTACTTGCCAATGCGTGACCCCACTGTCACCTACCCAAGACCCCACTTTGGGTCGTGACCCGTAGTTTGAGAACCGCGGCTTTAGAATAAAGTGAACTGGTAACCCGCTAAGTGCCTACTAGCAGCATCTGACAAACTTCCCGGCCCCAGCCTTCCTTCACTCGGCAGCTTGTATCTGGTTGTTCTCCTGACCCCTGACCTCTGACCCTCTGCAGTCCGGCTACCTGAGGAACGTCACCTGGACGCTCTCCAACTTGTGCCGCAACAAGAACCCCTCCCCGCCCCTGGCGGCGGTGCAGCAGATGCTGCCCACCCTCACACGCCTCCTCCACAACGACGACATGGAGGTGCTGGCCGACACCTGCTGGGCCGTGTCCTACCTGACCGACGGGCCCAACGAGCGCATCGAGGTGGTGGTGCAGGCCGGCCTGGTGACCCGTCTGGTGCAGCTGCTCGGCAACGCGGAGCTGTCCGTGGTGGTAGGTTTACCGGGGGGGGGGGGGGGCGGGGGGGCCTCGGCTCCGCCTCCTTCTGCCCAGTGTGTGGACTGTGTATGGCTTATACTTGTGTTTAACCCTTTCAATGCCACACGACTGAAGGTTAACCCTTTACTATGATAGTAAGGGTTAACCTTCTGTCGTGTGGCGGTGAAAGGGTTAACCCGTTGACTGCGACAATACAGCGTGTTAACCCTTTCACTGCCACACTACAGAAGGTTAACGTGTGTGTGTGCGTGGTAGTGAAAGGGTTGAGAATGATGAGGCGGCTGTAACCTGTTTACATTAGATTCCAATGTATTGACAATCGGTACGATGGAAAGAAGTTTGGCATCTAACCAGAAACTATTAAACTGGGTATAAAATATATAAATGAGTAATAGTGCTATATCGGGTGTAGATGTGTGTGTATATATAGAGTTGTAGTATTAATATGTGCATTAATATTAACCACTACACCACTGTGCCGCACATGCAATCATACAGAGTTATGCTGGTGTATAAGTAGGTATATAGAAGAATTATATTCAGATTGATGGCGCGATGTATATAATATACAGCATTGTTGTAAATGCCATCAGAGTTTATGGGTAGACTGTAGTATGAGGTAGGTACTCGGTTTGAGTAAAATGTACTCAGTTTGAGTAAGATTTACTGTGTAGTAAATCACCTAGATCAGGGGTTCTCTTTTTTTATACCACAACCCCATTTTATTTAGGATTTATTTTGGTGACCCCACACTTAATGTATAGTGTAATTTGAATGTGGAATTAATATCAAAATGATGCATATTTAATTACAGCACTTATCAATACAAATTTTTTATACTTGCCACCTGTAGTTTGAGAACCGCTGACCTAGGAGCAGCTCTTGTCGTCGTCAGGCTGTTGTAACGGTGTTTTCTCTCCCCTCAGACTCCCTCGCTCCGTGCCATCGGCAACATCGTGACGGGGACAGACGAGCAGACGCAGGCCGTCCTGGACGCGGACGCCCTGAGCATGTTCCCCCTGCTGCTGCGCCACCACAAGGCCAACGTGCAGAAGGAGGCGGCCTGGACGCTGTCCAACATCACCGCCGGCAGGGACAACCAGATCCAGGACGTCATCGACGCCGGCCTGGTGCCGCACCTGGTGGAACTGCTCAGACGGGTGAGCCCTCTTGGTTTCCCTGCAGATTGAGAGGCAGGGGTGTAAAAAAAGTACCCAGAAATGATACCTAAGTGAAACTATGGTCACCGTCTCAAAATCTTACTTGAGTCAAGAGTGGTTAAAAACACTCGTAAGAGTAAAAAAGTTTCTACTTTTAAATGTACTAAAGTAGAAGTGTGTTCTAACTTCTGACTGTCTATTCTTCTGATAGCAGGTGTTTAATCAAAGATCCCCACTTTTTAGTCTTCCACAAGGACCAATCGGCACGGGTATGGGCGGGTTAATTTTCCATTGATGGGGATTTGATTGGCTGTTTAAATAAAGTGCGGCAGCAGGATTAATAACGTTAGCATTAGTTCGGCCAGAGAAACAAATTTACTAATTAAAATGGTTGGACCTACGAGATTTGTACTTTGTACAATGTAACGAGTAAAATGTATATTTTCTCAAATGTAAGAGTACAAGTATACAAACCTAATAATACGAGTAAAGTACAAATCCCCAAAAACGGTACTTAAGTACTATTACTCAAGTACTTTACACCCCTGTTCAGAGGTGATCGGAACAGTTTGACGTGTGTTGTGTACAGGTTTCTGACACGTTTTCCATGACTTGGACTGATTTACTTCAGACGACGTTAACTTTGAATAAGACTAGGGCGGCTAGGTGGTGTAGTGGGCAAGGCACTCGCCACCAGTGTGGAGACGCTAGGATTCGCGTGTTCGAATCCAGCTCTCCACATTGTTTTCAGTTTAGCTGGTCGTCCGCAGTAATACACATTGGCCGTATTACGGGGAGGGAAAACTGAAGGGTGGGGATCGAACGTTGTGGACAGCGACTCCTACAGGTCGGTTGGTGCGCCTGCGCAGTAGAATCAGGAAGTGTCGGGGGCAGCGTGAGCCTCCCACGCGTTACTCCTCGCCACTGAGAGATCGAGCTGCGCAGGTGAAAAGATGCGACTGCTGTTACCTCAAGTACCGGAGGGGACTTGTGCTATGTATGACTTAGTCCACATTGCAGCCGGCTTGTGGGAGGCAAGAAACAGCGTTCGTGACAGGGGAGGGTTGAATTGGATGATACGAAATTGGGATGGGAGAAAAATATAGAAAAAATGGGAGAAAGTGGATCAAAAAAAAACTTTGAATAAGACTTGCTTGTCTGGTGAACAATGAGTGAATATTAGATTCAAATGTATTGTCATCACACTGCACAAGTACACTACAACAAAGTTTGTCATCCAACCAGAGTGCAAATGTAACGCTAAAGTGCAATAGTAATATACAATGTACAGGTGATTAACCTCTTAAGCCTGATGGGTCTGGTACCGGACCCACAATGACATCGCGCCATAAATCCATCTCTACAGACTGTATGAATTAATGTTGCATTTTTTTTTATGTAGCCAAGAGTAAAGACTCAAACGGCAGTCAAAGTTTATATTTTCAGCATTCCGTTTGTTTAACACGAGTTAACGGTTATTGGTGAAATATAAGATTATAGAAATCTCGGGGCATTCAGTCGGAAACCGGCGCTTATTGACGGGAGGAAGTTGCGCAGCCAAAAGTGAGTAGTCTTTTGAAGGAAGAGACCGAGGGATTTTGAATTTTGAAAAACTACTCTCAGCTCATGCCAGCCCCTGTCATGAATCATCTGACTTCCAGATTTACTTTTATTTATTTTTTTATTTTTTTGGGAATTATCTCTACAAACCTGAACGTTATTGCCATAAAACGGAACGCAGTTAGTTTCTCTACCTTCTGTGAACGTCTAGCAAAAAACGGCATTGCAATCTGATAAAATGGTGGAGAAATTTACATTATAAAAAGTATCTGTACTTAATCCAGATTGAACTCTGCCATTGGAAAGGGGAGATTTGGCCCCATCCATAGATGTGCGATTTGGCCACAATAGGTCATTTATAGGCCTGATATTCTATCATATTTCAAATTGCATGTGTCCGGATGGCAGAATTCAGTACTGCATCTACAAAACTCAATAAAATGCTGAACGAGCTCAGTTTGTGGCAGTTTTCACGTCTGGTCATTTTTAGCATGGTATTCACCATCAAAGATGAAAAATATAATTGATATTCTCCTTTTTGGTTCATTACAATTTACTCAAGCCTAGTAACAGACAATATTTCTGACTTGGAATACATTCCCTGAGATCCCTAGATATCAAGAACATGCCAATGGTCCTTGTAGAAGTGGAGCAATCTTCCTTTTACTTAGGTATTTTTAGGTGGATTTTCAGAAAATAGGGCTAGGACCAAGAGGTTAAACTGGGTACAAAATATACAAATTGGTACTACGGAGTAGTGCTAATGGGATGCATGTGTAAAGTGTATTATATAAATAGACAGTATGACTACTACTGACCAGCAGCGTAATATGGATTTAACATGGCAAGCAACTGCTCTTTGTGCCTAATGCAGAAGCCATTGTACTCTTAAAGCTCATCTCTCTTCTGTGTGCAGGGTGACTACAAAACGCAGAAAGAGGCTGTCTGGGCCATTACCAACTTCACCAGCGGGGGCACTGTTGAGCAGGTGGTATTCCTGGTTCAATGCAATGTACTGGACCCTCTCCTGGATCTGCTAATCACCAAGGACAGCAAGACCATCCTCGTCATCTTGGACGCCATCACCAATATCTTCCTCGTACGTAGACATCATTACTCCTCCGGTTTACTTATCATTGAATTGACGAGTCTTGTTAATGTACT
Organism: Notolepis coatsorum; assembly: GCF_963971535.1. NCBI lineage: Eukaryota > Metazoa > Chordata > Actinopteri > Aulopiformes > Paralepididae > Notolepis > Notolepis coatsorum. The sequence goes on along the minus strand of NC_140178.1, from coordinate 106,633,227 downwards.
CAAAACGGTGCACATATATAATTTTTTTTAATACCCCCCTTCTATTAGGCTGGTGATAAGATCGATGAGTCGGACAAGTTGTCCCTGATGGTGGAAGAGTGCGGTGGCCTGGACAAGATCGAGGCCCTGCAGTCCCACGAGAACGAGTTGGTCTACAAAGCCGCCCTCAACATCATCGAGAAATATTTCTCCACGGAGGCAAGTCTCCCATAAACACGGCTGTCCTCAGTTTGCGGGGGCATTTAATTAATTATTCCAAGTTGACGTGAGCATTTGATTGAATATTGACACTTTTTTTTTTATTTTTCTTTAGGATGAGGAGGACCAGAGTGTGGCCCCGGAAGAAACCACTGACGGCTACAACTTCCAGATCAGCGAGAACACAAAGACCACTTTCGAATTTTAAACTACCTCTTTCTTTTCACCTGTATTCTGCACTTCTCTGCCACGGTTCGGCTCTTGTCTGTCTTTTGACCTGTATTCTGCACTCTCTGCCACTGTTCGGCTCTTGTCTGTCTTTTGACCTGTATTCTCTCTGCCACTGTTTGTCTCTTGTCTATGTGATTCCAGACCTCCTGTATGAAATGTACATACTTTTATGTGACTGTAAATAAAGTCTTAAATCTTACTTGCAGGGTTTTGTTTGTGAATTAAGTCATACTGTGGGTATTGGTGGTGCATTTAATAATAAAAACTTGGCACAATAATTTAAGGTAATTGTTTGTGAATAAAACGATGCATAATCAACTTTTTTGTATAGGACGATTGCAGCCCAGGGTGATGAGCATAGAATTGGCAGAATAAAAGTAATGCTAGTACTGCAGCTCATTTACAGTATGTATTCACGGTTTGGCATAAAATGGACATCATTTTAGGACTACACAGCCATAGGGGGAGGGGGGGGGGGGGGTTGAACAATTAACATGCAAGTGGCATGCTGTATCGGCACCGTCCGTTTCTGTCTGCATAGAAGACTTGATGCAGATTTGTAAATTAAACATTTGAATACTGTATCCCGTCCTTTTCAAATATGAAAGTGGAACATTAATTTCCGCTCTGATGCTACAGACAGTCTAGCGTTGAGGCGTCACGTGCCTTTAGCAGTATACAGAATATACCTGCATATTCATCCTTTCTATACACCTGCATATAACTGATGGCATGTACAATATATTTATACTTACCTTATATATATTATCCACATCTGTGTGTATATACCTACATATCCTCTTTACATACCTGGCGATAATATTACTAGTTATACCGCTGGCCAGTATGACTTATATTACCATAGTATTTTTATACCTGTATCACTGTATATAATAATACAACTCTGTACATACATCTGATTAGCACTATTACTCAGTAGTACTCATTTATATTTTATACCCAGTTTAATCACCTGTAGATTGAGTACCGCTGTTGCACTTTACTGTTCCATTTGCACTCTGCTTGGATGTCAAACCTCTTTTTGTTGTTCTGTAGTTCAAGTTTCTTTATTAGTCCTCATACAAAAATACAGAATACTTTTATATGAAATGCTTTTTTCTGTTTCTGCTCCGGAGTGCTAGATACAAATAAAAATAGAAGGTCAAAAGTACGTAAACAAGTGTTCAATATACGTGAACTTTGGAAATTACTCAATAACCAACTAGGCTGCAGTAAAAAACTTAAAACCAGATTCTCAAACATAAACATAAAGACAGACAACACGCTCATCACAGACAAGCTGGATGTAGCCAATTACTTAAATAGTTTCTTCACAAACATAGCCACAACACTGGTAAACAAACTACCCTCCCACTCAGGGCATTATGGGGTAGAACACATAGTAGCATACTACAACAACCTAGGGGTCCACAAAGACGACTTCAAACTGGAAATGGTAACAACAGATGAGGTACTCAAAAAACTGAGCGCCCTCCAAACTAACAAGGCCACTGGCCATGACAACATCCCCTCCAAATTCCTCAGAGACTCATAAGCCGCCATCACCCCAGTCATCACACACATAATAAACCTCTCCATAAAACAGGGACACGTCCCCAAGGACTTCAAAATTGCGAGAGTAACACCCCTGCACAAAAAAGGCAGAAAATTAGACCCAGGCAACTACCGCCCTGTTTCTATCCTTACCTCCATCTCGAAAGTCATGGACAAATGTGTATACGAACAGGTCGAAAAATCTAATCTACGAATTCCAATCTGGCTTCAGAACATCCCACTCCACTGACACATGCCTTCTCTATTTAAACGACCACATCAAACAAGAGGTGGACGCGGGCAAATACTGTGGCATGGTCATGCTGGACCTACAAAAGGCCTTCGACACTGTCAATCACACCATTCTGATTGACAAGCTAAAAGCAATTGGTTTTGATAGTCTATCAGTGAGCTGGATGCAATCCTACCTGGAGGGGTGAGAGCAGATGGTGGAGGTACAGTGGGTGACAATATTGTCACAAGGAAAGAAGATATTACCTACCTGGGTTCAATCCTAGAGGCAAATCTTTCCTGTGACAAAATGGCATCCAATGTAATAAAAAAAAGTCAACCAACAAACTCGATTCTTGTACCGGATCTCCTCACTCACTGGTAAACAAGAATACCCTGAAGACTCTGGCAGGAGCACTCATTCAAGGGTACTACGACTATGCTTGCACCTCATGGTACCAAAGCACCTCAAAGGCGCTAAAAACAAAATTACAAACATCTCAAAACAAACTGGTCAGACTACTGCTTGACCTTACTCCTAGAACCCACCTCACCCCTGCCCACTTTGACAACCTAGGATGGCTTAGAGTAGACGACAGAGTACAGCAACTTGCAATGGGCCTGGTCTACAAGATACACTACACGACCAAGGTACCCATGTACATGTCAAAATACTTCCCAAAGGTCAGTGAATACCACGATCACAACACCAGAGGGAGCTCCACAAATCATGTTAAACCCAGATTCGGCTCAAACAAGGGACTAAACACGTTTCGCAATTATGCCACATCAATGTGGAACGCACTACCCAAAGCTGTAAAGGAATGTGAATCACTACCCACTTTCAAAAACACTCTCAAAAAACACCTACGGGAGACTGCAATTCGAAACTGGCCCCTGTAAATGTCCTAACACAACCCCCTCCAATGTACAGTAAAAATGACCAAGTATGGTCTTGTCAATATTCCAATGTACAGTGTTGCTTGTACAGTTGTACAGTGTCCCCCACCCACCCCTCCTACCCAACCTCCCCCCACTCCTACCCAACCTCCTCCAATGTACAGTACCCCCCCCCCACCTACCCAACCTCCTCCAATGTACAGTTTCTACGTCAAATGTATATACTTCTTTTCTGGACTCTTTTCGTATCACAAACAGTACTGTATTTGCAAATCTGGTATGTCATAAATGTATAGATGTAGCAGTACTGTCTATCTGTATGTCATATATGTTACGATTAATTGAAAATGGGGGACCCTGATGTAAACAAGACGAAAGTCTTTCTCTGGTCTGCATCCCCTTAACAATTGTATGTATTGAGCTGTACTGTACTGTACCCATTCTGCAATCTGTTAATAAAGTTTTCAATCAATCAATCAATCAATCAATCAATCAATCAATCATATACAACATACAACACAGAGTAGGACAAAAAAATTAGTAACTGAGTTACAATACAATATACAGTACAATGCAGAAATGGGATGAGGTACAACTTAGGGTAAGGTGCAATGAGGTATGAGTTGTAGTGCAAATCTCTTTACCAATAAATATAAAGTGTGTTAAAGTGTCTAAAGTGGGTGCTACATTGAGTTGTTTGTTTAAAGTGACTGGGTACATGTGTTCTGTGACTCTGTGAGTGTATTTGATGGTTTGTTTACATATAGTGTTATTGTCGTTGAGCATCCTGGCGGCCTGGGGATAGAAGAAGCTCCTTCTGTACTTATGCTGTACCATGACAAATACATGTATTTTATTTATCTAATCTAATCTAGTGTTGAGGTGCCACATCATGTTACAGAAATGTTTCTCGCCCCCATTGATGTATGTCTATGTCGTCACATTGGTGATGTCTATGTCGTCATTGGTGATGTCTATGTCACATTGGTGATCTATGTCACATTGGTGATGTCTATGTCGTCACATTGGTGATGTCTATGTCGTCACATTGGTGATGATGTCTATGTCGTCATTGGTGATGATGTCTATGTCGTCATTGGTCAGCTACTTCGTCACGTCGCCACCCTGAAAGTGGGGTCTGCAGCACCGAGACAGAGCACAACAGTTCAACTCTCGACTGGCGGAGAGAGAGAGAGGAGAGAGAGAGAGGAGAGAGAGAGAGGGAGGGAGAGAGAGAGAGAGGAGAGGAGAGGAGAGGAGAGGAGAGGAGAGGAGAGGAGTGGAGCTGAATCTGGAGCAGCAGAGAGAGAGAGAGCTCTTTCGAAAGATGTGAAGATAAAACACCGTGTTTTAACTCCGCGATTTGATGGTAATAATAGCTAAACGATTGATCGGGAGGGAAAGGAAACGCATGTCTAAATGCACGTTGCAACAACAACACAATTTACACACAGTAACAGTTTTTTGTTTATTATATCTGGAGGGCGACCGTTATTATGGCAGTGCTAGTGTCCACATCCGGGCCACTACAGTACCTTGACTCCATTATTGTCTAAAAAACTGGGCGAAGAAGAGGTTTGGATTAAAAAACCTTGTTATTTTTTTGTACAGTAAATGAACTCTTTTGATCACATCGCATAGTCACGACAGAGGACATGTCTAACCAAGGAGTTCGGCGGAACGGTCCGGTGAAGCTGCGTTTAACAGGTAACTGCTTTTAACCTAAACCCCTCTCTCTCTCGCTCTCTCTCTCTCTCTCTACTGCGAGCTAGCCGGGCTCCGTCTAGTCCCTGCTCCTCTCACTCACTACTGTCTACTACTAGCTGATCGATCGAACATTTTATTATTATTATTATTAACAGATTGTACAGAATGGGTACAATACAGTACACAGCTCAATACACACAATTGTTAATAAGGGGATGCAGACCAGAGAAAGACTTTCGTCTTGTTTACATCAGGGTCCCCCATTTTCAATTCATCATAACATAATGTGACATACAGATAGACAGACAGTACTGCTGCATCTATACATGTATCATGACATACCAGATCTACAACTACAGTACTGTGTGTGTGTGTGTACAAATGGAGTCTAAAAAAAGAGAGTATATACATTTGAGAGGGGGAAGAAACTGTATATTGGAGGAGGTGGGGCGGCTGTAGCCCGTTTCGTGACTGTGATGCACCGAGTGAATCCACAGTCACTTGCTCCTCAATAGGAAACCAACCTAGATTTACCCTGAAGCACTGGTTCTGAGCCGAACCGTTCGTTATACAAGTATCACAGAGACATTTAAAAAGGTGCTCACAGTTGCACGAGGGTTTCGGACAGAGATACGGGATGGTTTGAAAGCTCGGCGTTGCTAATAAACATTTTAAATATTCTTTATAAACTGGTTTAAAACGGCGTTATTTCCGCCGTTGGGTGATCACAGCGCAGGCGCACCAGGCACCCAACGCCGGAAACAGTGCAGTGTTGAGCAGTTTATAAAAAATATTTAAAATGTTTATTAGCAACGCCGAGCTTTCAAACCATCCCGTATCTCTGTCCGAAACCCTCGTGCAACTGTGAGCACCTTTGAAATGTCTCTGTGATTCTTGTATAACGAACGGTTTGGGCAGAACCAGTCCTTCAGGGTAAATCTAGGTTGGTTTCCTATTGAGGAGCAAGTGACTGTGGATTCACTCGGTGCATCACAGTCACGAAAGGGGCTAGGGCGGCTACTGCAGCAGCTAGCTCAACGGGCTCCGTCTATTTGATGGAATATGGAACAATAATTCCCCCGAAGTTAGCTCTTAATAAACCACACAGGTGCCTCTTTTCGCACAGCTATAGCTAGTATGTCTGTCTCCTTTTGCATTCGTTTTTTTTTTTTTATTAGACGTGGAGTTTGACGTGCTGCGAAATAATGCATTTGTTGTTTTCATGATTGATTGATTGAAAACTTTATTAACAGATTGCAGAATGGGTACAATACAGTACAGCTCAATACACACAATTGTTAAGGGGATGCAGACCAGAGAAAGACTTTCATTTGTTTACATCAGGGTCCCCCATTTTCAATTCATCATACCCGGTGACGCTGAGATATCAAATGTAATGTTTTTTGTTGCAAACACCAAACTCCAAAATATGGTGGTTCTTCTGGGAACTAGTGTGTAGCTCCCCTGCTGCTAACAGCTCACACGGGGGGATTGATTGATCGATTGAAAACTTTATTAACACAGATTGCACAGAATGGGTACAATACAGTATGGCTCAATACACCAGACCAGAGAAAGACTTTCGTCTTGTTTACATCAGGGTCCCCCATTTTCAATTCATCATGACATACATGACATGCATGACATACAGATTGATTGATTGAAAACTTTATTAACAGATTGCAGAATGGGTACAGTACAGCTCAATACATACAATTGTTAAGGGGATGCAGACCAGAGAAAGACTTTCGTCTTGTTTACATCAGGGTCCCCCATTTTCAATTCATCATAACATATATGACATACACGACATACAGATAGTACTGCTACATCTATACATTTATGACATACCAGATTTGCAAATACAGTACTGTTTGTGATACAAAAAGTGTCCAGAAAAGAGTGTATATATATACATTTGACGTAGAAACTGTACATTGGAGGAGGTTGGGTAGGTGGGGTTGGGTGGGTGGGGAATTATACATTGGAGGTGGGGGGGGGGGGGGGGACACTGTACACTGTACATTGGAATACAGTAGGCTGATAAGACAGTAGGCTGCTGTTGTTGCTGCTTTGCATGCACGTATATTTGTGGATTGAGGAAAATCGAGATTAGGAATAGATGGGTGTCTACGTGTTGAGATATAATTTAAATCGTTGCATACTTATCACAGAGAGCATGTTGACACAGGCAACGAGGGGCCTAGCGAGGCAGCAGCCTGCCTATTTACAATAATCGTTTAGCCACTGTAAGTTGAGATGTCCTCCCAACTCCACAAGTCTGACTGGAGATGAAACTGAACACCAAACACAGTCACCTCAGCCACAAGAGTTATAACGACGGGGCGGTTGTTGGTTCTTCATCATTATTGTTGTTAAATAGATGAACTGAAAATGTATTCATCGTATAACATCCTCACTGCATCCTGTGCTGTTTAGAGGCCAGTTTGGCTCTGTGTGTGTTGAGTTTGCTTCCTATAATAATCATTGGATACTAGGCTTTCACAGACTTATGTATCGTGCGCATTATAAGCTCTGACGTTAAGGATTATTGGACAGACAGGCAGACGGACAGAAAAGTAGAGATCAATTTCACAACAATGCTACAGCTGTGTGGCTCCCTCCCTTTCTGTCTTGCCCCCCCCCCCCCCCCCCCCCCCCCCCCCTCTGGGTTGCTCTTGTTTGGTTTCTACCATTTCAACACAAACAGCAAATCGTTTACATGAGAAGACATTGTTTTGACTGGGAGGGGGGGATGAGACCGCTGCCTTGGCCCTTGTTTGATGTACCTCAGCATCAGGGTCGAAGCGAATTCCTGGCCTTTCTCTGTTCACCAGGAAAGGCCAAATTAAATATTTAAGCTAGTGCTGTCTCTGATAGAACTGAGTGGAGAAAAGGGAGCGTGCAGGAATAGGGTCTACGACTGACTTGATGGGATTAAAACAAAATATAAAGGATAGCTTAGTGTTCCGCTGTTTTTTCCACTGTTGCTGTAAATCACCTGTGCTCCATGCCTCACTGCATGAGAAGGAATTGTGCAATTTTGGTTTATATTCACACACAAAGAAATTATATGTTTTGCCACAGAGCGATGGAGATAGTGTGGACAGACGGAGCAATTGCCTTGTTGATTTAAAATGTACCGGTCTAGCCTGTATCGTGTTAATTTCCCCCGGTGTGTCTGACTCAGACTGTCCGCTGGGTTCGCGGAATCTCAGACGTGTTTTGCGTCTAAACAAGTGTCTGTGACTTAGTCTGTCACTCCAGGTCGAGATGGACTGCAGTGGTCTGGTGGAATATAGTCTGTGAATTAGTCTGTCCACTCCAGGTCGAGATGGACTTGCAGTGGTCTGGTGGAATATAGTCTGTGAATTAGTCTGTCACTCCAGGTCGAGATGGACTGCAGTGGTCTGGTGGAATATAGTCTGTGAATTAGTCTGTCACTCCAGGTCGAGATGGACTGCAGTGGTCTGGTGGAATATAGTCTGTGAATTAGTCTGTCACTCCAGGTCGAGATGGACTGCAGTGGTCTGGTGGAATATAGTCTGTGAATTAGTCTGTCACTCCAGGTCGAGATGGACTGCAGTGGTCTGGTGGAATGCTAAGAATGTGATCACTGTGGAAAAAAATGGCGAGAACAGGATCTCACGGATCTCCTCTCCCCCCCCCCCCCGGTTCTGGGGGAAAGTGACATGGTACAGCCCTCGAGATCAAACATCATCCCTACTGGAAGGCTGTAGAAATATGACTTTCCACAAAATTTGTGTTTGCTCAGTTACCTACTCCTAGCTCTTTTGTGTTTACCTTTCTACCATTTCCATCTTCTATACGTCTGACTGTCTGTTAGGGGTGGACGGTATAAACGGTATATAACGGTATAAACGGTATGGATTTTGACTATACCTTGTGACCGGTATGAGCTGCTAAGTCACAGCAGTAGCAATGACGTTAACGTTACCTGACGATTCACTCGGCGTTTGCAGTGGTCGTTGCATAGTGTTTAATTGTACGGAGTTTTTCTCCACTTGTTCACGGACCTTGCCATATAGTTTTGGCATTTCAATTTGGCTAAGGAGGCTGAGAGGAGACTTGCTTTAGCGCAGCAACGGGCTAACGTTAGCCGCTAAGCTAACGTTCTAACGTGACTCTGCGGCACAATAGCTGCCATGCCAGTGTTTTACCTTCAGAAGCATTTATATAGACATTCTAAGATAAATGAATATACCGTGATATATACCGTTATCGTCCAGGTCTATGCTTCAAATTATACCGTGATATACATTTGAGACCATACCGTCCAGCCCTACTGTCTGTCTGTCTACCTTTCCATCTTCTATATGTCTGACTGTCTCTGTCTGTCTGTCTACCTTTCCATCTGCCGAACTGAAACGTCGTCGTCTTTCATTTACATTAGGGATGCACCGAATATTCGGCCGCCGATGATTATCGGCCGAAAATGGCTAAAAAGGCTCTTTCGGCTTGTGGCCGAAAAGGTTTTAGCACCGAAAATATATCACAGAATGTCAAAGAACAGGGTTGCGTAACGTTCATAACCTAAAGTGTTGTTTGTGATGACGTAATCAAAACGCGCAACGTGTAACATGAGCAGCTTGACAGCTCTTCCTGCGTTCTGCAGCCTGTGATAACTAACTCCTCTTGGGAGTTGCGCTGTTTCTATAAACTCCGCGAGCAACGCATCCAATAAATGCGTCTTTAACATGCTTTATATCCTCGCCACTACTATATGCCCGTCGCGGTTAAACGTTAGCGTTAAGCTAGCTCGCTTCCATTCCTCTTTGACCAGTCTCTCGTAAGCTACGTCATCCCCCGCTAAGAGTCATGGGAGGTGTAGTAAATACAACAGTCCTGTGTGTGTGTCTTTATGCAGATCGTTATGCAGTTTTAAAGCACCTTGGCTTTGTTCTGAATGCACTTTGTTGTAGTTATCCTACAGAGAAAAGAAAATGCACTTGACTTTAATGCACATTTTGTTGTATGCACAGAGAAAATGTTTAAATTGTACAATCTTTCAGCAGTCAGTCTGGAATTAATGTATGCATTCAAAAGTGCTGAATAAATGTTTTATGGGCCCATAATAGTGATTATTAATATTATTTAAGTTAAGTTTTGCCATAATCAAGTCTTTTGCCATAATCAGGTAGCTGAAAAAAAAAACATTATATATATATTTATATTAATCATTTTCGGCCTTTCGGCATTCGGTTTTCGGCCAAGAATTTCCCATTCGGTGCATCCCTAATTTACATTTAGTCATTTAGCTGAACGCTTTTATTCAAAGCGACTTACAAGTTCTGTACGACAAGTCAGCAGGAAGGGTACAACTCTTTCAACTGAGTAACAATGTTCATCAAACAGTGTTGAAACTTGGGTGCTGCAGCAGTGATGAGGTCATAGTAGTAGAGACATATTAGTATAGTAGGTACTAGGGGTGGGACGATATGCATTCGAACCGTGTACCGTACGATACGACCCCCACGGTTCGGGGCGTCTGTGTATCGTACGGTTCAGATGACGCGCAAATAAAAAAAATCATTTGGCGGAGAGGTGAGCACTGGCTGTGGGCAGCAGCAGCACTGCAGCCAGGTGCTAGTCAGTTTGTGTAAAAATGGCAAGCACAATATAAATCAATCTTCATTACGACTTTAAAAACATAGCCATTAACATTACATAGGCCTACACACATCTTGCCATAACGTTAGCAGTTTGTATAACACAACGCACGTTTTAACTATAGTAAGCCCGCCAGCTAATACAGTCAATGAAATGTTACTGTAGCTACTAGCTAGCAGAGGAGGAAATGGGAGTCTGAGAGGCGGGGTGTTTAAAGACAATGATAGGCGTTTATTCAACATCCAAGAAGGCTAACATACAACTGTGTTTTACTAACTCCAACCGGGACTATTGCCGCTTTCCCACTGCTTGTTGATGTGAACTCCTCCTAACGTTACCGGAGCTGATAATGTCTGTAATTGACTATGGTGACAATCTATATGCATGCTGCCTCTTCAATGCTAAAAAAGCTAGACAGTGTGTATCATGCTTCTCTGCGCTTCATCACTAGTGCCAAAGGGCTTACTCACCATTGTGTGCTTTACTAAATGGTAGGATGGACCTCTCTGTACGTACGGAGGAAATCCCACATGTTTGTTTTTATATATAAGGCCGTCCTAGGGAAGCTTCCCCTATATCTTTCCAACCTAATTAGCTTTGCCTCTAGCAGCTACTATACCAGGTCCACAAGATGGCTACTTTTAGCGGGCGGCTAGGTGGTGTAGTGGGCAAGGCACTCGCCACCAATGTGGAGACGCTGGGTTCGCGTGTTCGAATCCAGCTCTCCACATTGTTTTCAGTTTGGCTGGTCGTCCGTACTAATACAATTGGCAGTATTAGAGGGTGGGAAACTGATGGGTGGGGATCGGGCGTTGTGGACAGCGACTCCTACAGGTCGGTTGGTGCGCCTGCGCAGTAGAATCAGGAAGTGTCGGGGGCAGCGTGAGCCTCCCACGCGTTACTCCTCGCCACTGAGAGATCGAGCTGCGCAGGTGAAAAGATGCGACTGCTGTTACCTCAAGTACCGGAGGGGACTTGTGCTATGTATGACTTAGTCCACATTGCAGCCGGCTTGTGGGAGGCAAGAAACAGCGTTCGTGACAGGGGAGGGTTGAATTGGATGATACGAAATTGGGATGGGAGAAAAAATATAGAAAATGGGAGAAAAAGTGAAAAAAAAAAAAAATTGCTACTTTAAAAAAAAAACAGAGAATAAACACTGAACTAGGAAGAACAGCTTTTTCAAGCTTCGCACCTTGGGCATGGAATGGGCTACAGGACCATATCCACTTAGATACCCTGGTCTCCCTCTGCGAATTTAAATCTGTATTACATAACTTCCTACAGGAAGAGTGTCGCTGCTTTCTCTAGTCGGGTCCCAACTGCAAAATTACTGTATTACCCTGTATTTTACTGTCGTACACTTTTACTATTATGTAGACTATTCTGTTTTGTGTTTTTATGTTTACATGTGATGTATTGTATACATGCACTTTTATTATGTTCTTGTGTGATGTACCGCACATTTTATTGCTGTTTGATATTTGCAAATGTTATTGCTGTCATCTTGGCCAGGTCTCCAGCAAAAGAGATCTTGTATCTCAATGGGACTTCCTGGTTAAATAAAGGTTAAATAAAAAAAATAACATTGCCTGAGCTGAAGGTCCGTGACACTAAAATGTCCGTGGGGACCCGCCAACCCATAGATAGTTCCAACCGAGTTATGTAATCCACCACAGTTGCACTCAATATTTAAATAATGTTAGTCTAAATAAATGTAGACAGATAATGTACGTATTTTAAAAATCGAATGAACAGAGCAGTGTTGATGTATGCTGCAATTTATATATTTAACAGTGACACTTTTCACTTTGATAAGAAATCCAGCCATATTCCTTTCATTGTATTTCAAATACTGCACTTTAATTTCAAGAGCAGAAAACTAATCTTTCCATTAAGAACTGACAATCAGTGAATTTAAACATGGTTGACATTTTTTTTTTGTGTTTATAAGAAAGGAAAGTCTAGTGCTGGCTGAGCATATTGTTTGTTTGCACTAAGTTAATACTTTGACAAATGTAGCCTATATTTTTCAGTCAGTTCGGTCTTTGTGTGCCAAACATTATTTAAGGCTGTAAACACTGTAAACTTTTTTTTTTTTTTTAATAAATGAGAAGCATGAGTGTTAATTTTTTTTAATAAAAATTTACGTATATCGAACCGAACCGAAAACCGTGACCCCAAAACCGTGATACGAACCGAACCGTCCATTTTGTGAACCGTCCGACTCCCACCCCTAGTAGGTACTGGTAGTAATATAGACATGGACGATTAATTAGAGGAAGACACTATGAAACACACACTGTTTCTCGTAGCGCCGTGCAGCTGTGTCTACGAGGCGCTGTTATTACATTCCCGCGCGGAGCGTATAAAGGGGGTCACGGGAGTGTGATCGTGACATGGTAGCAGCTTGTCCTCATGTTTCTTAGTTGATTTTGACACTTGTCTGCTGATGAGTTTGTAAGTGCAGAGCGATGCGTGTTGCTACATGGGAACAGTGTTGTAACGGAGACGCTTCAGAGCCCCCCCCCCTTTGCAGACGAGACCTCCTATCCATCTGAACCAGATGTGGCAGCAGGCACTCGCCAGCTTTTAAACTGGAAAAATATGGCAAGCGAGCCGCTAAAACTAACACTCTCTGGGGTGAGAATTGCCCCTCGACTACACAGGGACATGTTTCCATTATGCTCCACACAGCTGATCACCCCTAAATGATGTGACACACAAACACGGCTTAATAGTGTGTAGTGCGCGTGATCCGGCGTGTCGTAAATTACGTGGTTATTATTACGATGCGGCTCGTGCTCGTGAAACGCACTCTGAGGCCGATCAGACGATGAGTTTGATTGAGTTTGATACGGGTTATGCGTGTCGTAACGACTTAATTTACGACACGCCGGATCGCGACGGCTCCTGCCGTAATGTTATGCCGCTCTCTCTCCCGTCCGGCGATGTGTTAAATCCCCCCCCCCCCCACCAGAAAAGAACCTTGATAAAACAAGATTTTAAGCAGGTTTCAAGTTTGGTTTGTCACATATAAGGTACATGTACATTACAGTGAAATGCTTGGTTCTGTATGAGCCTCCTGAGATTGTGCTTCGTACAGTAAAAAAAAAATGGAAAAGAATAAAGACCAAACACTATACAATATACAAATCTAAAGTACAAAATGCAACCAGAATGCAAAATGAGGTAGTGGTGTAGTGCAAATCTTTAGTAATAAATGGATAAAATATGGTGTAGTGTTACTTAGGGATGCCCCCCGGACCCCGGTTTTAAACGGGAACCGGTACTATATTAGAAAATACCGGAGTATTTATAAGCTCCGACGTCCTCGGTACTGCTATCGATACTCTAGAGAAATTATTATTATTATTATTATTATTATTATTATTTAAAAGTTGCGAACGATCTCTCCTCTCTCTGTCTCTGCACGAGAAGCAGCGAGTCATTATTACACACACTCCTCGCGAGTCGCGCTACACATACATACGGGTACTCCTTAATGAAAGCGCTGTCAATAGTATGCAGCTGCAGCACGTCAGACAGCAGCGCTTACAAGCCCCGCACATACAAGCCCCGCACACCTGATGTGCTGCAGCTGGAAGCATCTCAGCGCTGTCGCCGTGCCGACGCGCGCTGCACACAGACAGCTCTGCATGGACTGAGTCGTGATGGCGGATAGAGCGAAGCGTTCACAAGTGCAACAAAACATTTGCCAGTAAGGGTGGCAATACGAGCAATCTATCAAAACATTTGTTTGCAAAACACTATATTAGTGTGCAGAAATGCGCCGTATTCGACTGCCTTGCGCGCAGTGGTCCATCTGCATCCACGTCCACTGCAGCCGGTAAGCCAAGATACGGAGTTTCCTAGGCTAATAACGAATTATTACAAATAGGCTAATAAACAAAATAATTGTTTAGCTACAAATACTACAATCTAAAAACTTTTTATAGATCGTCAAGCTGAGGTCAGCCACCAATGTGTCCCAGGCCAGTGAGCCCACCACACATCCTCCCTCTACCTCCACCACCCAAAGTCCTTTCTCCCTAGCAGCTAGAGGAAAGATGACAGAGGATAGGGTGAACGAGTGTCACAGGGCTGTGACAAAGTTTGTTGTCAAAGGCCTGCACCCGTTCTCTACAGTGGAGTCCAAGGACTTTAGGTAACAACTAATCATTCAGTGTATATCGTTTTTTTTGTATACATAGTTGTCTAACTTGTCTGTTGTTGTTATAAGTTATTATTGAAGCAGCTATTCCCACCACTCCACACACATTTACAATAATTCAATCATTTCTAATCTTTACTGTAGGGAGATGACCAATGCTCTCAACTGCAAATATAAAAAGCATAAAAAAATTATCAAAAAGAACCGATAAGAGTATCGATAAAGTACCGAACCGTTAAGCAGTATCGATAGGAGTAGTAGTATCGATAAAATCCTAACGATACCCATCCCTAGTGTTACTGTTAACTACTTCCGTGGAAGTTAATTGCCTACTTTATCTTAACTGGAAGGCTTGTTTTTAAGCTTTTTTGTTTAGCATATTATGGTTTGGTCATCTGAATTTCTTGACTCCTGCGCAGACTAGAGAAGAGAGGCTGTATCTCAGTGGGATTCCCCTGTCCAGACTAGAGAAGAGAGGCCGTGTCTCAGTGGGATTCCCCTGTCCAGACTAGAGAAGAGAGGCTGTATCTCAGTGGGATTCCCCTGTCCAGACTAGAGAAGAGAGGCCGTGTCTCAGTTAGGGATGCCCCCCGGACCCCGGTTTTAAACGGGAACCGGTACTATATTAGAAAATACCGGAGTATTTATAAGCTCCGACGTCCTCGGTACTGCTATCGATACTCTAGAGAAATTATTATTATTATTATTATTATTATTATTATTTAAAAGTTGCAAACGATCTATCCTCTCTCTGTCTCTGCACGAGAAGCGAGCCACAGCGAGTCATTATTACACACACTCCTCGCGAGTCGCTCGCTAGTAGTGCTACATACGGGTACTCCTTAATGAAAGTTCTCCGTGCTGAAGCGCGCTGCACACAGACACAGACAGCTCTGAGTCTGCATGCACCGTGACTCGTGATGGCGGATAGAGCGAAGCGTTCTAAAGAAAGTATGGATATACAACGCACGTTGCCACAAGTGCAACAAAACATTTGCCAGTAAGGGTGGCAATACGAGCAATTTATCAAAACATCTGTTGGCAAAACATGATATTAGTGTGCAGAAATGCGCGTATTCGACTGCCTTGCGCGCAGTGTTCCATCTGCATCCACGTCCACTGCCGCCGGTAAGCCAAGATACGGAGTTTCCTAGGCTAATAACGAATTATTACAAATAGGCTAATAAACAAAATAATTGTTTAGCTACAAATACTACAATCTAAACTTTTTATAGATTGTCAAGCTGAGGCGTCAGCCACCAATGTGTCCCAGGCCAGTGAGCCCAGGGCCACCACACATCCTTCCCTCTACCTCCCTCCACCACCCAAAGTCCTTTCACCCTAGCAGCTAGAGGAAGGATGACAGAGGATAGGGTGAACGAGTGTCACAGTTCTGTTAGCCTTTTGCATTTGTTGTTTATTATAAAAAGTCTATAATTCAGAGTCAGACACATTTAAAACATTGTTGCTGCTGTTGCTGAAGAAATTATATTAATTTATTATATTTATTTATAAAGTTATATAAAAGAACATTGCTGCTGCTGTTGCTGAAGAAATTATATTTATTTATAATACTTATTTATAAAGTTGTATTTATAAATAATAAAGCAATGTTGATTCTGTTCTTAATTAATTGTCTTTTTTTCTTGCAAAAAAAGAACCAAAAAGAACCGATAAGAGTATCGATAAAGTACCGAACCGTTAAGCAGTATCGATAAGAGTAGTAGTATCGATAAAATCCTAACGATACCCATCCCTAGTCTCAGTGGGATTCCCCTGTCCAGACTAGAGAAGAGAGGCTGTATCTCAGTGGGATTCCCCTGTCCAGACTAGAGAAGAGAGGCTGTATCTCAGTGGGATTCCCCTGTCCAGACTAGAGAAGAGAGGCTGTATCTCAGTGGGATTCCCCTGTCCAGACTAGAGAAGAGAGGCTGTGTCTCAGTGGGATTCCCCTGTCCAGACTAGAGAAGAGAGGCTGTATCTCAGTGGGATTCCCCTGTCCAGACTAGAGAAGAGAGGCTGTGTCTCAGTGGGATTCCCCTGTCCAGACTAGAGAAGAGAGGCCGTGTCTCAGTAGGGATGGGTACCTTTCACATTTGAACCGATACCGGTACCTGTGAATCGATACCGGTACCCAACGGTACCTTTTTTCGGTACTTTAGTCTCAAGAAATGTAATTTACCTACCCCAGTCGTAAAAAAAAAATCCAAACTTCAAATAACTACAATTTCGACAGTTTTCGGCTTGTCATTGCTCCGACTGCTTTGTTGTTGAATCAAGTCAAATCCTAGGTAAGCATATATTGTGCGTGTGAACGTTGACATGAAAAGAAAAAAGTAAAAAAGAAAGTAAAAAAAAAGAAAACGTTGAGTTTGATTGAGTTTGATACGGGTTATGCGTGTCGTAACGACTTAATTTACGACACGCCGGATCGCGACGGCTCCTGGCGTAATGTTATGCCGCTCTCTCTCCCGTCCGGCGATGTGTTAAATCCCCCCCCCCCCCCCACACCAGAAAAAAACCTTGATAAAACAAGATTTTAAGCAGGTTTCAAGTTTGGTTTGTCACATATAAGGTACATGTACATTACAGTGAAATGCTTGGTTCTGTATGAGCCTCCTGAGATTGTGCTTCGTACAGTAAAAAAAAAATGGAAAAGAATAAAGACCAAACACTATACAATATACAAATCTAAAGTACAAAATGCAAATCTAAAGTAGAGAAGAGAGGCCGTGTCTCAGTGGGATTCCCCTGTCCAGACTAGAGAAGAGAGGCTGTGTCTCAGTGGGATTCCCCTGTCCAGACTAGAGAAGAGAGGCTGTATCTCAGTGGGATTCCCCTGTCCAGACTAGAGAAGAGAGGCTGTATCTCAGTGGGATTCCCCTGTCCAGACTAGAGAAGAGAGGCTGTATCTCAGTGGGATTCCCCTGTCCAGACTAGAGAAGAGAGGCTGTGTCTCAGTGGGATTCCCCTGTCCAGACTAGAGAAGAGAGGCTGTATCTCAGTGGGATTCCCCTGTCCAGACTAGAGAAGAGAGGCTGTGTCTCAGTGGGATTCCCCTGTCCAGACTAGAGAAGAGAGGCCGTGTCTCAGTAGGGATGGGTACCTTTCACATTTGAACCGATACCGGTACCTGTGAATCGATACCGGTACCCAACGGTACCTTTTTTCGGTACTTTAGTCTCAAGAAATGTAATTTACCTACCCCAGTCGTAAAAAAAAAATCCAAACTTCAAATAACTACAATTTCGACAGTTTTCGGCTTGTCATTGCTCCGACTGCTTTGTTGTTGAATCAAGTCAAATCCTAGGTAAGCATATATTGTGCGTGTGAACGTTGACATGAAAAGAAAGTAAAAAAAAAGAAAACGTTTTTTTTTTTTTTTTTTTTTTTTTGTATCTCACGTGATTCGATACTCGGTAGTACCGACGTGTTTCGGTTCGGTACCTCAAAAGTACCGAATTCGGTACCCATCCCTATGTCTCAGTGGGATTCCCCTGTCCAGACTGCGTGAATATTTTAGGCAACCAACTTGTGTTCAGCGTTTCTCTAATTGGCCACTACACCCATGTGACCGCGGATATAGGCTGCATTCTATTGCCATTCTCTGTGACAAACTCTAACCTTAACCAACTCCGAAACAGCACCTAAACTTAACCTTAACCAACTCCGAAACAATGCCTAACCTTAACCCTAACCTTAACCAACTCCGAAACAATGCCTAAACTTAACCATAACCTTAACCAACTCCGAAAGAATATTGCCATGCTCTAAGACAAACTCTAACCTTAACCAACTCCGAAACAGCGCCTAAACTTAACCCTTCTAACCTTAACCAACTCCGAAACAATGCCTAAACTTAACCTTAACCAACTCCGAAACAATGCCTAAACTTAACCGGCGAAAGAATGCACGTTAAAAAGAAAAAAAAAGATAAAAGAAATTGAAGGGATTCGAACTTGTCGGCAACGCACCGCAGGATCCACAGCAAGGCGGCGAACCAGTTGAGCTAGCCGTCGATGTTAAAAGAGGGGGAATTACAGCTACATAATGCTGCTGCGGCAGCTCCACTCTGCCGCTACTGTGTCGCCGCGGGGGCGTGGCTAGACGCAAGTTGGTTTTGATTGATTGATTGAAAACTTTATTAACAGATTGCAGAATGGGTACAATACAGTACAGCTCAATACACACAATTGTTAAGGGGATGCAGACCAGAGAAAGACTTTCGTCTTGTTTACATCAGGGTCCCCCATTTTCAATTCATCAGGACATATATGACATACATGACATACAGATAGTCAGTACTGCTACATCTATACATTTATGACATACCAGATTTGCAAATACAGTACTGTTTGTGATTCAGAAGGAGTTAAGAAAAGGGAGTATATACATTTGACGTAGAAACTGTACATTGGAGGAGGTTGGGTGGGGGGGGTTGGGTACACTGGGATATTGACAACCATACTGGGTAATCTACATTGGAGGTGGTTGGGGGGGGGGGGGGGGGGGCACACCGTATATACAAGCAAAACTGTACATTGAGGGGGGGGGGGGAGACACTGTACAAACAAACAAAATTGTACATTGGACTATTGACAAAACCATACTAGGTAAATGACTGTACATTGGAGGGGGTTGGGTTAGGATATTTACAGGGGCCAGTGTTGATTGGTTATTTAAGGTTGGTTACCTTAAATAATTACGCGTCCAGACTAGAGATCCAGTGGGATTCCCTACAATTCTCCATTGGCACTTATTCCTTTCTCTTTCTCTGAGTCACTCCTATTCTTTCTGACTGCTTCCTTCCAGACCAAGTCCAAAGCATATTTCAATCCCACCCTCAGTAAGTGACTTGCCTTTTGGTCTCTTCTCGTCTGTCTGTCTCACACTGTCTCACCAACACGCATGGCAAAATGTTCTCTATCTCTCTCTCTCCCTCCTTCCCTCTCTCTTTCTGACTTCACTTCAGGGCTCCAGACTAACTTTTTACATTGGTTGCACCAGTGCGCCTAACTTTTTCATTTAGGTGCACCAGCACATAATTTAGGTGCACCCAAACATTTCCACTGCGCCCTTTGCCGCTGCAATAATACATTTTAAGCGTTACCTTTACCATTACCTTTTTTGTCAGTTTCCATACACATTAGTAATTTCTTAAGAAAAAATAACATTGTATTATTTACAGTTAGCTTGCAAAATCCAATCCTTCACCTTTTTATGTCTATTTAACACATTCAGCTCAGCTCCAGTTAGAGCTGTCCCAAGCCTGTATTTGGGATTCGAACATTCGCGAGGGTTTTTCGAACGGACGTTCGAACCATCGTTTAATCATGCAAACAATTTGCTCCTAAATAGGGAGGTGTAGTCTGACGTCACTTTGGACCGCCTGCGAGGTCCACACGTATAGGGATTTATCTTTGGGAAAATGGATTATCGGCTATTGTAACAATTCTACCTCATGAACATTTGGAAAGCTTTCCATTTTTGCACAAAATGAATTCCCTTCTATCACTAACATTATTTGTTAAGCATTTTTGGTTGATATAAAATTCAACAATTTTTTTTTTACAATTAATTGCGAATATTTTCATGTTGAGCTATAGATTGTGGATGAATACGCACAGAAAGGTACACCATGCAAATGTTGATGCTTTATTTGTTTTAAACGAGACTATTTAGAAATGGGCAATGGGCAAATACATTGTGTTTTCAAGATGATGGGTCGGCCGGAAACAGCAATCATGTAACCACTACACCTCCCTATACTAATAGTCTTTCGGGTATTTTATTTTGAAAAATGGCCACTTCCGTCCGCGCCTCAACCCAGCGTACTGTCGAGTCTTGACTAGCAAAGTTTAGGCACATAGCGCACATTTCTGCGGTTGAGTAGTAGTAACTACTTACTGGTCACGGGAGGCTTGAATAACATTTGAATGATAATCCATTTTGTGAATCCATTTGTTGAAACAGCTTTGTTGGCCGACGGCTCCTGCTATCTTAACGTTAGCTAAAGCTAAAGGGCTACGCTCTAACGTTACATAGCTTAATTAACGTGTATAACATACCTGTGCAGGGAACAAAATAAGTACCAGCCAACCGCCAATGGCTGGTAAAAAATCTGCCTGGCTGGTAGTTTTTAAAATCTACCAGCCAAATGGCTGGTAAGTCAAAAAGTTACGTTTGTTCCCTGAGAGCAGAGCTACACAGCAGTGCGCCTATTTTGCGAGCCGAAATAAGTCTGTGGTTTTTTCTTCTTCTCACAACGGGTCAAATGCATCTAACATGCATTGCATCGTCGCCATTCCTTTATGCCCACATCGCCCGAAATGAACGTTATGTTAGCGTAAGCTAACAAGCTAATCCTGATCAGCGGCAGAGCCATAGAGAACAGCAGACAGTGTGGACTGGGGAAAGGGAAATGGGGGGGGGGCACTCTCCCTTTCTCTGTGTGTGTGCGTGCGTTTGGAAAGACGATGAAGTCACTAGTCAGGACTCAGGAGAGGAGTATATTGTACTAAACTGAGGATTACTGAGGATGCACAGATAATGTTGATATTCAAATATAAAAAGGTTTCGAGAGGAGTGGAAGTTTGAAGACAGACTAGACTATAAGGCTGAGCCCGAACCCTGTTTTTAGGGTTCGAACGTTCGCCAGGGTTGATCGAACGAACGTTCGAACGTTCGTTTTTTGTAAATTTTTTAATACAAATTTTTTTTTTTTTTTTTTTTTTTTTGTATATAATTTTTTTTTTTATTATTATAGATCATACGGAGGGCGGCATTGCATAATCTATTGTTGAAAAAACATGTTGTTTACAGTGGTGGCTGTTCATGTAAACATGTAATTAAACAAAGCACTCAGAAGAAAATAAACAAGCTACTGAGTACTGCATAAAGTTCCTACTTATGATAAACAATAGCCCTTGCACACCGCAGTCACGTAAGGGGCTAGATAAACAAATGCATTCGTTTTGTGGCATTTTAACGTTATATAGTTAGTGTTACACGTTCAATAACAGGTATTCACTCTTGGTCGACGGGAAGGAGAGAGGCGCGCGCCTCGGCTCCTTCCACCGTCTACCTCTGAACGGGGGACGGCAGAGAGACAGAGAGACACCGGCGCGGGGGTCCCGCCGGGCTCCCAACACGCCTGCCGCCTCGGCCAGAGTTGTTTCCAACGCAACCACCTCCCGCCATGAAGCTCGCGCTCCGTGGCCGAAAAAGGCTGGTATGCATTAATGATCCTTCCGCAGGTTCACCTATGGAAAGTTGTTACGACTTTTACTTCCTCGGCGGGGAGCTAACGCTACGCTAATGCTTCTCTCAAGCAGATCAATGGCGGCATTGCCGGAAGTAAAAAAAATAATAAACGCTTGCCGATTGGTGGTAACAGCAGAGGCGGGTGCAAGCGGTGTGACGTAATTGGCAGAATCGCCTGTCATTCAATCAAAATTGTTCTATTGCATTGGTTGAGACTAGAGCTCTGGTTGAGTATCCAGCAACAGCCCGGCAGAGACCATACTGGTTGAGCCGAGCGACTCGGGGGACGCGCCGCTTCACATCGCCTCACCGTCGTTGCGCCTGCTTTATTTTTTTTCACCGAACGTTCGAACCCATTAATTAAAGTCCGAATGTCAGCTTAACGAACGAACGTTCGAACGTTCGAACGTTCGGGCTCAGCCTTACTAGACTACAATATGATGCGGGGGTGGTGAGTTGAAACAGTGTGTGTGTCCCCGACCCCACTTCTATGTTTCAATAAATTATTTGCATTTTTTTTTTTTTTTTTTATCCTTTATTTATCAACGCTGACTCATTCCTTCAGTCCACTCAAAATTATGGAGCCCTGCTTCACTTGCATTAGTAGTTATGGGTCTCCCCCCCTTAACCATTTCACTGCCACACTATAGAAGGTTAACCCTTTCACTGCCATACTACAACGGGTTAACCCTTTCACTGCCACACTACAGAAACTAGGGATGCACCGAATGGGAAATTCTTGGCCGAAACGGATACCGAAAATAGGAAACAGTTGGCCGAAAACCGAATGCCGAAAGGCTGAAAATTATTAATATAAATATATATATAATGTATTTTTTTTTGTTCAGCTACCTGATTATGGCATAAGACATGATTATGGCAAAACTTAACTTAAATAATATTATTAATCACTTATGGGTCCATAAAACATTTATTCAGCACTTTTGAATGCATACATTAATTCCAGACTGACTGCTGAAAGATTGTACAATTTAAACATTTTCTCTTTGCATACAACAAAATGTGCATTAAAGTCCAGTGCATTTTCTTTTCAAGTTCAAGTTTCAAGTTTCTTTAATAGTTGTCATACAGAAGTACAGAATACTTTTATACAAAATGCTTCTTACTGTTACGCTCCAGAGACTGTGCTAGACAAGATAAGTATCAAATAACATAGTATAGCATGTAAATTAGAAGTAGAAAATGAGGTCACAGTGTTCAGTATAGACATATGTACAATGTTCGATGCAGAATAGACGTAACTGAGTTACCATATAATATACAATACTATGCAGTAGGGCTGTCTTAAATGCTTCGAAGCTTCGAACGTTCGATTCGATGGCACAAGCTTCGAACATTAAAAAAATAATCGAAGTTTAAAAAAAATAAAAATAAATATAAATTCTTTTTCAAATTTTTCTTTTCAAGTTTTTTTTTTTTACTTCGATTTGTGTAGGTGTGTGTGTGTGTGTGTGTGTGTGTGTGTGAACTACCCATCCCAGTTAGGACAGCCGAATCCCGTCCAATCTTTCGCCGTCGACTAAAGACTCACTTCTTCAACCATTATCTGAAATGATAAAAAATAAAATAAAAATCTAACCGTGACTAACCTTACTGTCATGCACTTGTCCTAATAAACTAACCTACACTGTAACACGCAACACTTTGATGAACATTGTTACTCAGCTGATAGAGTTGTACCCTTCTTGCTGTCTTGTCGTACAGAACTTGTAAGTCGCTTTGGATAAAAGCGTCAGCTAAATGACTAAATGTGTGTGTGTGTGTGTGTGTGTGTGTGTGTGTGTGTGTGTGTGTAGGTGTGTGTGTAGGTGTGTGTGTGTGTGTGTGTGTGTGTGTGTGTGCGCGCACCTTGTAGAATTCCACACATAAGAAAGAAAGATACTGGGATGAATAAACAAAATAGGAAATAAAATGTAGAAATGCATGCAATACATAAATAAATATGAATCTCCATATATGAAATATAACATTTAGATAAGGTGCTACTGAGATGTTTTGGTGAGTTCTTTGTTTTTTTGTGGAAGTTGCCCTTCTTAAAAATGCATGAACATTCACTGATAATTGGTCTGTAGTGGAGTCTACAAGGTCTACATTGCCGGACCATGTAGAATCCGGACCTTGTAGACTGACATAATTCTGTGCATAGTTTAGTCTACACAGGCCATATTTCAAATACTTCATTCATCTTAAACATTCTTGATTTGGGGGATTGGTAGTTCCCATGAAATCTGAAGTTGTTCAAACGACAACAGCGATCCACCTTGAATTAAATCACACAGCCGAGTGAAACCTTGTTGGATGCGTCAGTCACGAAAGGGGCTACTTAATTAATTAATCCAACCCACTTTATTTATAGAGCACATTTAAAAACAACAACGTTTACGAAAGTGCTGTACAAGTCCCACAACATAAGATAAAAAAAAAAATATATATATATATTAAAAAAAAATATTAAATTTTTTTTTTTTTTTTTTTTTTTTTAATATTTTTTTCGAAGCTTCGAATTAAAATCGAAGCTCGGCCCCGAAGCTTCGATTGCCAAAAAAAGCTTTGAAGGTCAGCCCTACTATGCAGTGTACTAATATACAATACTATATAGTGCAAAGCAGAAATGGGATGAGGTACAATTTAGGTACAATTTACAGTAAGGTGTACGAGTTGTAGTGCAATCCTTTATCAATAAATATGGATTGGGATTGTCTTATATATTGTGCTAAAGGCTCTAATGATAGATCGAATAGTCCGGGACTAAGAGTGCAACCCTGTCTAGATGAGCGTGATACCGGAAAGATTCCAGAGGTGATTATACCTGTTGTAATCATGGCCGATGGGTCTTTGTATAATACTTTAATCATATCAATGAAACCTTTTCATAACCCCATCCTTTCTAATACTGCCCATAGATACGACCATTCCAACCTGTCTAAAGCTTTCATTGCATCCAGGGACAGCATCGCCTTAGGTGTGGTGTCGTCCTTGTTAGCATCTAGTACGTGTAGTAATCGTCTTATGTTATCAGTGATCAAGCGGCCTCTTATGAAGCCAGTTTGGTCCGGATGAACTAAAGACGTCATATGCTTTTGTAGTCTGATGGCTAATACCTTAGCTTAGAGTACAGTTTGATATTGGTTCCGAGGAGTCTTAAGGGTCTATAACTACCGCACTCGGTGGGGTCTTTGTCTTTTTTAAGGAGGACTGTTATGAGTGCAATATTGTCGTTCTTATGGAAGTTCTCCTCCTTGACTGAGTATAAAATCATATTTAGTAATAAGGGTCCAATTATGTCCCAACAAGAGAGGTACATTTCTGGTGGGATACCGTCTCTTCCAGGAGCCCTACCACTTTACATTTCGGATATGGCCTCGTTGAGTTCCTTTAGTGTGATCGGTGTTTCTAACTGTTTAGCGTCATCCTCTGAAAGTTTAGGGAGGTACATTTGATTGAGATATGTGTCCATTTTGTTTTGATCGAAGGTCGTTTCTGATTTATACAAGTTGGAGTAGAATTCTTTGAATGTCGCGTTTATTTTTTTGGGGTCTGTAACAAGTCCTTGTTGTGCTTTAATGGTAGTTATATCTGCAAATTTTGCGTTAACTCTTAATCGCATAGCTAATAGGTGACTTGGTTTGGAACCTTGAGAGTACTGCTGTTGTCTTGCGCTGTGTATTTGTATTTCAGATTGTTGTCTGTATATGGCGTTAATCTCTTTTTTTAGTACATTAACTTGATTTTCCAGTCGAACCGAGTTGTTGCATTGTAAAGAATTAAATAACGTTGAATAAAGCGTTTCCAGTTCAGCCAGTTTTGAGCATCGATTCTTGCGTATTTTGGAGGAAAAGCTATCAGTGAAATCCTTGATCATTCCCTTTACCGACATCCATAATATTCTAGGGTCCTGCACCGAGTTCGCGTTCCTCCGTAGGAATACTGTAAGAGCTTCTTTGATTTGTGTAATGAATTCCTTGTTATTAAGCAGCATCGAGTTAAATCGCCATCTTGGGGCTCGGGATGATAGTATCCCAAATGTTCCTTTTTTAGGAGTAAATAACAGTGATCTGGGGCGGCTACGTGGCGTAGTGGGCAAGGCGCTCGCCACGAATGCGGAGACGCTGGGCTCGCCTGTTCGAGCCCAGCGCTCCACATTGCTTTCAGTTTAGCTGGTCGTTCATACTAATACTAGGGGTGGGAATCACCAGTTTAATCACGATACGATACGATATCGATTCTTTGGACAACGATACGATATTATTCGATATCACACAGTCTGCCACGATACGATACGATTCGATTCAGGTGCCTGCGATCGATATGAGACGATATTATGTGCCCATTTAATACAATCAGTAACATTTAAATCAACAAAAAAAAAGGCAATGGAAATATCATGACATTTTTATTTTTGAGCTCTTCCAGACATTTAAATGAAAAACAATCTATTGTTTTTAATACAAATAGACCTCCTGTTCACTGTTTTTGGTTCATTTTTCTTTTTTTTCCTCTATTAATATCCTATTCACTGTCACAGAGCTGTATTTTGGCTGGAAAAGCATATTGGGAGTCCCAAGGTGCAGTACCGGCCAGATCCTGTTAGTGGGGCTATCCCCGAGAATGCACCCTCCCAGTCCCCACTTCTCTCTGCCTATGGCTCTGGGTTAGCTTGTTAGCTCACGCTAAAGTAACGTTATCTTCGATCTTTAACGCGACGTGGGCATAATGGAGTGACGAGGATTGCAAAGCAGGTTAGATGCATTGGACCCGGATCCGGCCCGCGGGATGATTCTGACCGGCCCGCGAAAGATTACATGATAATAAAAAAAAAATAAAAAAAAATAAAAAAAAAAAATTTTTTTTAATTTTTTTTTTTTTTTTTTTTTAACTTTTTTTTTTCATGTCAACGTTCACACGCACAGTATACGCTTAGGAGACATGCTCAGACGATGTTGGTTCTCTTTGGATCCACCTACATATGTGAACAGACATTCTCAGTCATGACGTTTACCAAGTCCAGGTACAGATCCTCTCTCACTGATGAACATCTGGCAGCTGTGCTTCGCATCTCCACCTCAGACATGCAACCTGACTTTGATGGACTTGTTAAAGCTCAACAGAGACTGGATTTCTCACACTGAATGAAAAAAAAGAACTGAAGAACACTAAAATGTGGAAATATAACAAGTGAAATGGGACACTTGATCTTTTTTTTTTCTTTTTTTTGCACAGTTCTGAAAACATTAAATGTTTAATATAGGCATGTAAAGTAAAAAAGGCTACAAAACTGGGACACTTTTCTTTACACAGTTCAGTGACATGTCTTGTTTATTTTTGCTATAAGATGATGTGATGTCTTTAGAAAGCTAAGAAAATCCTTGTTTCAATAGTATATGAAACTCAAAATGCCCTTTGTTATTAATGTTTCACATTTTGTTTATCATTTTGGAAATAAATTCTATTTGAATAAATTATATTTTTGAAAGCTAACCTCACCTTTTAATTGCCAAATAATAACATACACTCTTACCAGGGGTCAAAACAATGCCATTTACTACTTTTTATATAGAAATAAAATTTATATTATGCATAATTGAGTTTGGAATTTTGGCCCGGCCCCCCAACATATTTTCAGTTGCTCATTCGGCCCCCCGGGAAAAATAATTGCCCACCCCTGCTCTAGACGCTACTGCTGTGTTGATGTTAAACGGAGTTTGAGTTTCACAACACTGGGCGCGGGGCGATGACGTCGCCGTCGCCGGATTTTCAAAATAAGAGTATCGCAATATGAATCGATCTTTTTACGTGGCATCGATCCTATTTGATTATTGATAATATATCGATCTGGATCGATGTATCGTCCCACCCCTAACTAATACACATTGGCCGTATTAGGGGGTGGGAAACTGATGGGTGGGAATCGGGCGTTGTGGACAGCGACTCCTACAGGTCGGTTGGTGCGCCTGCGCAGTAGAATCAGGAAGTGTCGGGGGCAGCGTGAGCCTCCCACGCGTTACTAGGGATGCCCCCCGGACCCCGGTTTTAAACGGGAACCGGTACTATATTAGAAAATACCGGAGTATTTATAAGCTCTGACGTCCTCGGTACTGCTATCGATACTCTAGAGAAATTATTATTATTATTATTATTATTATTATTATTATTATTATTATTATTATTATTTAAAAGTTGCGAACGATCCTCTCTCTGTCTCTGCACGAGAAGCGAGCCGCAGCCAGCGAGTCAATTATTACACACACTCCTCGCGAGTCGCTCGCTAGTGCTACACATAGACATACGGGTACTACATACGGGTACTCCTTAATGAAAGTTCTGTCCCCGACGCCCCGTGCTATAGCGCGCGGCACACAGACAGCAGCTCTGCATGCACTGAGTCGTGATCATGGCGGATAGAGCGAAGCGTTCTAAAGTATGGATATACTTTACAAGGGTCAATGCCGACAATGCACGTTGCCACAAGTGCAACAAAACATTTGCCAGTAAGGGTGGCAATACGAGCAAATCAATTTATCAAAACATCTGTTGGCAAAACATGATATTAGTGTGCAGAAATGCGCGTGTTCCATCTGCATACTGCAGCCGTAACCCAAGATACGGAGTTGCCTAGGCTAATAACGAATTATTACAAATAGGCTAATAAACAAAACAATTGTTTAGCTACAAATACTACAATCTAAACTTTTTATAGATCGTCAAGCTGAGGCGTCAGCCACTATGTCCCAGCCCAGTGAGCCCAGGGCCACCACACATCCTCCCTCTACCTCCCTCCACCACCCAAAGTCCTTTCTCCCTAGCAGCTAGAGGAAGGATGACAGAGGATAGGGTGAACGAGTGTCACAGTTCTGTTAGCCTTTTGCATTTGTTGTTTATTATAAAAAGTCTATAATTCAGAGTCAGACACATTTAAAACATTGTTGCTGCTGTTGCTGAAGAAATTATATTAATTTATTTTTATTTATAAAGTTATATAAAAGAACATTGCTGCTGCTGTTGCTGAAGAAATTATATTTATTTATAATACTTATTTATAAAGTTGTATTTATAAATAATAAAGCAATGTTGATTCTGTTCTTAATTAATTGTCTTTTTTTCTTGCAAAAAAATAACCAAAAAGAACCGATAAGAGTATCGATAAAGTACCGAACCGTTAAGCAGTATCGATAAGAGTAGTAGTATCGATAAAATCCTAACGATACCCATCCCTACGCGTTACTCCTCGCCACTGAGAGATCGAGCTGCGCAGGTGAAAAGATGCGACTGCTGTTACCTCAAGTACCGGAGGGGACTTGTGCTATGTATGACTTAGTCCACATTGCAGCCGGCTTGTGGGAGGCAAGAAACAGCGTTCGTGACAGGGGAGGGTTGAATTGGATGATACGAAATTGGGATGGAAGAAAAATATAGAAAATGGGAGAAAAAGTGGATAAAAAAAAAATAACAGTGATCTGATAATGCATTGGGTATCATTTCCACATCATAGTTATCAAATAGTCTCGGGATGCAAAAACATAATCTATTCTGGATAATGTGTTATGTCTCGCAGATCGACAAGAGTACTTCCGGGTTGTGGGTTTGAGTGATCGCCATAAGTCATTTACACCTGTAATCTTCGACCAATCCTTTAAAGCATTAGATGAATTTTTTTGTTCGTTGGAAAAGAAGGGGTAAGATTTGTCCATCCTTGGATTCCAAATGGCATTAAAATCCGCACCAATTATAAATGAGTATTCGGGAAGGTCTAACATTGCTCTGGTAAGTGTAGTGAAGAAACTAACTTCGTTCAAATTTGGGGCGTATCTTTAATAATCTTTTTGCAGAACATCTGATCTGAGGTAAGGAATCTATTTTACCAGTTTTGGGGTAATCAGATGTTTTTTTCACATATTTCACAACGGGTGTGTGGCTGTGTGTGCGTGTATAACGTTAGCGCTGAACAGGTCATGGATAATCGATTTTTCAGCCCGCTTCTCTAGCGTGCATAAGTACACATATACTATCGATAATCTAGCGTTTATTTGAAAACGTGTTTTGTGTATTCCAGTAAATGGCTATTTTCGCGGATTTTTCTGGAATCACTAGAAATCTTCAAAACTATACTCATATTCAAAACGGTATAAAACGGAAATGTACTGATGAAAAAACAATCCGTTTCATACATGTTGACTGCAAGCAAGTCATTGATAAGCGACGGGCGTATTAGACACATAGCCATAATTTAAGATATAGTTTATGCGTTCGCAAATGTGCTCGCCCTCTCGTTGACTAGAGTGGTGGCATTCAAGCGATATATAGCGCACCCCCTGCTGGCACTCAATGTGTTAAGAGAGACTAGTGAAAGTGAGGAATGGAAGCGTTGTTAGCTAGCTTAACGCTAACGTTAGTTAAAAAGGTTTTTAACCGCAACGGGCATATAGTAATGGCGAGGATATAAAGCATGTTAAAGACTCATTTATTGGACGTGTTGCTTGCAGAGTTTACATAGAAACAGCGCGACTCGCAAGAGGAGTTCTCACAGGCTGTAGAACGCAGGACTGAATAGCTCATGTTACACGTTGCGCATGTAATGACTGAAGCCGTGTTTTGATTATGTCATCACAACAACACGTTAGGTTACGAACGTAACCCTGTTCTTTGACATTCTGTGATATTTTTTCGGTGCTAAAACCCTTTCGGCTGAAAGTGCCTTTTTGAACCATTTTCGGCCGATAATTTTCCGGTGGCCGAATATTCGGTGCATCCCTAGTTTAAACCTTTCACTACCACACTGCAGACAGTTAACCCTTTCACTACCACACTAGATCATAGGTGTCAAACTCACGGCCCGCGGGCCAAATCCGGCCCGCCACGTCATTTGATGTGGCCCCCCCAAGAGCTCAGGTAAAAAAAAAAAAAAAAACGCCCTTTTTTTTTTTTTTTTTTTTTTTTTTTACATTAATATTGGGTTAAAAAATAGCAGTGTTAAAATAATTGTGGGTTAATGCGTTAATAAAGCTTTAACTTTGACAGCCTTAGTTATTACACATTCTTACACATACATGTATGTTGAACATCTGAGGTAACAAAGGAAAAAAGCCAAAAGCACTTACTCCTCAGACATTCTTTGACAATTTTACAGCCCAAAATACAAAAAAGATCCAGGCGGAATAGGTAACAAAGGGTTGAAGAAATATTGTCTGAACTGTCCGATGCAAACTGGCTGTGTGACATAACCGAGCATCTCGCTCAATTGAATAAGAAGCTGTAGGGACGCAAACAAGTCCCACCCAAAACTTGACCAATATAGTTGTGAACTGAGACAACCCTTATTTTGTTATTTTTGAGTACAGTTACAGTTGTGTGTTCATGCAGACACATAATAGCAATTTCATTACGAATTGAAAATGGGGGACCCTGATGTAAACAAGTCGAAAGTCTTTCTCTGGTCTGCATCCCCTTAACAATTGTGTGTATTGAGCTGTACTGTACCCATTCTGCAATCTGTTAATTAAAGTTAATTAAACTATCTTCCATTAGTTGGATGTATGGCCTCTGCAAGGTTGTGTGCAGCCATTTGTTTTTGTAACATCTGCTACATCTGTCCTACGTGTTCTTTGCAGCTCACAGTTGTTAGTTCTGCCCATCTTGACTGTGACAAAAAGGTTTTGAACAAACTTAATGTCATAGCTTGTATTTGATGATATTCTTCTTTGTTATTTACTTGAATGGTTTGATCATTGATTGGTGGAGTAATATGGGGTTCTGATAAACTAAAATTATTTGTTAAAATAACATAAGCTAACATATATTTTTACATTTATGCAAATGAATATGCAATATGTATAACTTGAATAAGTAATAAATACAGAAACACCATGTTTAACAATATGTAAATGTGTAGCTACATTTATTTTACATTACATTAACATTTATACGGTCTTTGGCCCTTTGAGGGCAACCATAATGCTGATGTGGCCCTCTGTGAAAATGAGTTTGACACCCCTGCACTAGATGGTTAACCATTTCACTACCACACTACAAAGGGTTAACCCATTCACTACCACACTACAGAAGGTTAACTTTTCACTACCACACTACAAAAGTCTTAAACCCTTTCACTACCACAGTACAGAATGTTAACCATTTCTCTACCACACACTACAAAGGGTTAACATTCTGTACTGTGGTAGTGAAAGGGTTAACGGGGGTTTCCGCTGCCGTTCGCAAATGAGCAGTTATTGTGACGTCACTGCAGCAGGTTTTACTCATCGAAGTGTCGTTTTCCACTGAATTGAGACAAGGGAGTGTCAGGAACACGGCTGCTGTGGCAGCATGAAAGGGTTAAACATTGACCCCCACACTATACCACTACGACTGAACCGCTCTGTCAGTCTACAGATGGGCTCTTTGGATGTGTCTGGTAATGGAGAGAAAAAAAAAGATGGGGGGGCTGCCCTGCAGAGGGCAGCAGGATGATCACGAGGGGTTTCTAAGAGGCTGTGTGCACGGCACCTTCTAGGGCTGTACCCAATGTCACTTGTCTTTCATTCGAAGCCTCTATTGACCTTTTTCGAATGAAGCTTCGAATGTCTGTCATCATATTTTTTATGACATAATAATCATAAAAATAAAATCCTCAATTTCAATAACGTGATTAATCTGATTAAATGAGTATTTTTCTTATTAAATCAACTTTCTTTAATGAATATATAACGAGTCAGTTTCGTCAACATAAATAATCCAATAAGGGCACGGTTGGTACGAAAGTGGTGGTGACGTCTTGCTGGAGCGCCGAGCGGATTTATTTATTTATGATAAATGTTTTATTTAAACTTAGTCCCTCATATACTCTAAATAGTATAATACTATAATAGTGTAGCCTACTTTATCTCTGCAACTGTGAAGAGAAAACCCATTTTGATTTAGAATTCGAACGTCAACGTTATGAATGAAGCTTCGAACTATTGGGTACGGCCCTGGCACGTTCATCTGGCCCCAGTCGGACCGCAGGGTTTTCTTTTATTTTCTTTAACGGAGAGCCCGTATGGAAGTGATTTGGGCTGATCTGGGTGTTCAGACGGGATACATTGTAAACACACAGTGATTTGCTACATGTGGGGAGCTGTTGACTTAGCTACTCTATCACAGAGATGCATTTGAGCAAACATTTCCACATTCTGCTCGGCTAAAAGGAGAACAAAACGATGGCAAAGAAAAGAATGAGGGGTGCGGGTGGGGGGGGGGGGGGGGGGCAGAGAGAGAGAGAGAAATATAACGAGCAATTATTGCACGTCATTTGTAAACGTTTTCCTTCCCCTCGCCGCCGTGGGCCCTCCAATAATTTGAAATTGTTCCATCAATTAATTGACTGACTGGCGGCCGGCTCGCCTGTTGGTTCAGCTGCTCTCCAACCGGGACAAAAGGCTTCTGCGGTCGCTCCGCACCCCGTGTACCCGCTGCCAGCGAGAGGCTCTGGGAGGAGAGGCCAGATGTAAGTGAGGAGAGGGAGAGGGGGGGTGCTCCGCAGACCTGAACACTTGTCCAAATGTCACCCTTGACAGGTGGGGAAGCAGACCGGTCCAGCCCCCCACCACCACCACCCCCTCCCCCTCCTCCCTTTGAGGTTCCCTTGTAATAATAAAGTGGAGAATCGCCGTCGTGTTACTCAGCGGGACTCGAAGGGTGTCGTGTTTTGATCCGACGGCTGGGGCGGGTTAATAATATGAGCTCGCCGGGCCCCGGTGCTGTATTATAACAGCGTGCCGTGTGTTTGATCAGTGTGTGTGTGTGTGCGGTTTGGGAGATTGGCTCTTCCTGCTGAGTAGAGAGCGTGTCTGAAGGGCTGCGTTTTTTACATTTTGACAACTGACAAGGTTTCCCCGCGTACCAAAGCGAGGGTTCCCAAAAAACGCTCACGTCAAGGAAATACCTTCTTCTAAGTGTTTGTCCCAGGAGTCGGGACCCACATCTGAGGAGGATTCTGTTGTTGGTTACTGTATGATCGGGTACAGGGTTCCAGAATGTAGGGATGCACCGATATGAAAATTTGCCACCGATACCGATACCGATTGTTCAACTAACACAATCGGCCGATACCGATACCGATTCCGATATTTGTGGCAACAAATTTTTTTTAAATATTTTTTAAATATTTATTTTTTTGTAATATTTCTTTTTTTTTGTAATATATATATATATTTTTTTATGAAAGTACTGTATATTTGTGTTACAAATTGTGCTCACCGATATGAACATAGGCCTCTTTACTTACTTAAAAAAAGGAAACATCAAGAAATAGCACT
Organism: Notolepis coatsorum; assembly: GCF_963971535.1. Classification (NCBI taxonomy): domain Eukaryota; kingdom Metazoa; phylum Chordata; class Actinopteri; order Aulopiformes; family Paralepididae; genus Notolepis; species Notolepis coatsorum. The sequence continues at coordinate 106,599,030 of NC_140178.1, read as the reverse complement.
ATCTCTCTACCAGTATGTTCTGCAGGGCTGCATCTAGATACTAGTTCTTCCAGCATGGTCTACCCTGCTGGGCTGCAGCGAGATACTATTGTCTCAACCAATGAAATTTTGATTGACAGTCGATTCTGCCAATTACGTCACACACCGCTTGCACCCGCCTCTGCTGTTACCACCAATCGGCAAGCCGTATACATTTTTTACTTCGGCTTTTGTCCGCCATTGATTTTGAGTTGACGTCTTGACGAGAGCTTTTCTACAATAACAACAATGGCGGCACGGCTGACGTTTAGCTTTTAGCTCCGCAGCATGACTTAAATGAGGCATAATGATTTTACTGCAACTAATGTTATAATAAAACAAAGCCTTTCTATACATGTGTCTGATTGAAAACGTTATTAACAAATTGCAGAATGGGTAAAACTCAGGGCTCTGTGAGCAACGGAAGGAACTGAGCTAGTATGAACGCTTGCTACGTTCGGGTAAATAATATGCTGATATTATTGAACGTGTAACACTAACTATATAACGTTAATGCCACAAAACGAATGTTTGTGTCATTTTAACAGCAGATACTTTCTTAAATGCCATCTTCCCGAGAGAGGGGTGTTGACGGGTGTGATGGGTTCGCTTGATTGTGTTATTAATAGCATTGAGAGGCTGGTCAAGGACCACATTTGTGCCTCCCTCCCCAGTGATATGGACCCTATGCAATTTGCATACAGGACAAACGGGTCCACTGACGACGCGGTCTCCCAGGTACTGCACAGCACCCTCTCCCACCTTGACCGTCAGAAGGGGGGCTATGTGAGACTGTTGTTCATTGACTACAGCTCAGCGTTCAACACCATAGTCCCCACCAGACTGGTGGACAAGCTGATCGAGCTGGGTCTGAGCTCCGCCCTGAGCGCCTGGGTACTGGACTTTCTGAGTGAAAGACCCCAGGCGGTCAGGGTGGGGGGTCAGACCTCCAACACAATCACCCTGAGCATCGGGTCCCCCCAGGGCTGTGTTCTAAGCCCCCTGCTGTACTCACTCTACACACACGACTGTGTGGCCAAGTTCAGCTCCAACTCCATAGTGAAGTTTGCAGACGACACGGTGGTGGTGGGGCTGATCTCGGACAACGACGAGAAGGCCTACCGGGAAGAGGTTGAGGTACTGGAACGCTGGTGCCAGGACAACAGCCTGCTCCTGAACATTGGTAAAACCAAGGAGCTGATCGTGGATTATAGGAGAGGACAGCAGGAGACACACACACCACTGATGATTAACGGGGCTACCGTGGACAGGGTGAGCAGCTTTAAGTACCTGGGGGTCCACATCTCAGAGGATCTGACATGGTCAACACACATAGACACAGTAGTAAAGAAGGCGAAACAGCGCCTCTACCACCTGAGACAGTTAAGGAAGTTCAGAGTATCGGGGAAGATACTCCAGTCCTTCTACTCAGGAGCTGTAGAGAGCATCTTGACCGGAAACATCACTGCCTGGTATGGGAACAGCACGGCACAGGACAAGAAGGCCCTACAGAGAGTGGTGCGCTCAGCCGAGCGTACCACGGGTATTGCACTACCTCCCCTGCAGGTTCTATACAACAAGAGGTGCAAATCCAGAGCCTGCAGGATAATGAAAGACCCTCACCACCCCAATAACAGCCTTTCCCAGCTGCTGAGGTCAGGCAGACTCCTGCGAACCCCAGCTACTAGGACAGAGCGGCTTAGGCTCAGCTTCTTCCCCCAGGCCATCAGAGCCCTGAACAACGAACATTGAGTGCCACAGAACACTGAACGATCCACACACAAGCACACATGAACACACACACGACACGCACGCTGTGCACGCTCACACACTAGCAGCCACTTAACACTTTAACATGAGCGGGCACACACTCATGCCGCACACTTATGGCCAAAAGGAAAGGCCACTTTAAATTAGAATAACAGGAACAGTGTATTGCACTACCAAAGCTACCTAGCATGTCCTATATGCTCTGTAAATAACTATGTACAGATACCGAGATGTCACAACATGTTACCTGTTACCTGTTTATTGCACAATGTTGTTTTTTGATTGGATTCTATTATATGTTGTACCACTGTATTGCACATCGTTGCGGGCAAGACCACCCGCATTTCATTGTATACTTGTATGCCGTGACAATTAAAACTCTTGACTTGACTTGACTTGAACAGCTAACCGAAAGCTAGCGTTAACTAACGTTAAAGGTTTAGCCATAACGTTATGTTGGCTAAAGTTGGGGCTATTCATAATCCAGCAATAATGGCTGCAGACCTGCAAGCAAAGTACAGCAAGTTGGCAAAGGAGTATTCCAACGTAAATCACATTTTCACCAGTAACGTTAGTCTTCTGCCTCCCGGTAGCTCATGCTAGCTAACCTAGCTCATGTTAGCGTCGTCACTGAGCGACCACCTCGCGTACACAATTAATGACATGTTGCGGACAGCCATATCGGTGACAATGTTTAGCTTTTAGTGCCAAATGATAAGAGTCTGAAGCGGAGTCTCAAAAGAGAATGTTGAATATTTAGTAGTAACTTTGATGCAGTAGCTTGTGTGTGTGTGTGGGGGACAGTGGACTGGAGGCGGCGCTGTTGGCAGGACGGGACTGAATTTATCGGCTACTGCCATCGGCACATTCGAGCTTATCGGCCGATAGGCCGATTGCAGTCAACAAGGCACTTATCGGCCGATACCGATACCCGACCGATACATCGGTGCACCCCTACCAGAATGGTATTCATTGGACTTTTGACTTTGACACTGGTCTTTGATGCTTTCTGCTGAAAAAAATACACTCAGATTATGCATTATATCAGCCTCTGAAACAGAGGTATAGAGGCTGCTAGAATGAGAACAGGACTGAAACAGAGGTATAGAGGCTGCTAGAATGGGAGCAGGACTGAAATCCATTCTAGCAGCCTCTATACCTCTGTTTCAGTCCTGTTCTCATTCTAGCAGCCTCTATACCACTCTGTTTCAGTCCTGTTCTCATTCTAGCAGCCTCTACACCTCTCTGTTTGTCCTGTTCTCATTATAGCAGCCTCTATACTTCTGTTTCAGTCCTGTTCTCATTCTAACAGCCTCTATACCACTCTGTTTCAGTCCTGTTCTCATTCTAGCAGCCTCTACACCTCTCTGTTTGTCCTGTTCTCATTATAGCAGCCTCTATACTTCTGTTTCAGTCCCGTTCTCATTCTAGCAGCCTCTATACCTCTGTGTTTCAGTCCTGTTCTCATTATAGCAGCCTCTATACCTCTGTTTCAGTCCCGTTCTCATTCTAGCAGCCTCTATACCTTGTGTTTCAGTCCTGTTCTCATTCTAGCAGCCTCTATACCTCTCTGTTTCAGTCCTGTTCTCATTCTAGCAGCCTCTATACCTCTGTGTTTCAGTCCTGTTCTCATTCTAGCAGCCTCTACACCTCTGTTTCAGTCCTGTTCTCATTCTAGCAGCCTCTATACCTCTGTGTTTCAGTCATGTTCTCATTCTAACAGCCTCTATACCTCTGTGTTTCAGTCCTGTTCTCATTCTAACAGCCTCTATACCTCTCTGTTTCAGTCCTGTTCTCATTCTAACAGCCTCTATACCTCTCTGTTTCAGTCCTGTTCTCATTCTAACAGCCTCTATACCTCTGTGTTTCAGTCCTGTTCTCATTCTAACAGCCTCTATACCTCTCTGTTTCAGTCCTGTTCTCATTCTAACAGCCTCTATACCTCTCTGTTTCAGTCCTGTTCTCATTCTAACAGCCTCTATACCTCTGTTTCAGTCCTGTTCTCATTCTAGCAGCCTCTCTTTTTCGGGGCTCGGAACCACCGTAAAGCCTGTGTATCTCGTTTGAAAACTGAAAGGACTCGGGCAGATTTACCTCCGTCTTGCTTTTCACATGCCTGTTTCTCGTTGTGTTTCCTCTCTCTATTTCTCCCTGTGCACCCAGAGAGAGTGAAACAGATGCAGACGGGAGAGAGAGAGGGAGAGTGAAACAGATGCAGAGAGAGAGCGAGGGAGAGAGAGGGAGGGAGAGAGAGTGAAACAGATGCAGAGGGAGAGAGAGCGGATCACCAGAACATCTGCAGTGATGCTCTGAAGACCGTGGTGTTCTGTGTGCAGACATATCGTCTCAGTCTGTCCCTGAGCTCTGTCTCGCCCCAGGGCTGCTTCTCTCTCTGTTTGCACACACACACGCACACGCACACGCACACACACACACACACACGTGTGCTCTATCATCTCTCTTATATCTCCTCCCCCTTGTTAAACCTCCTCCTGTCTGCCTGTCATATTGAGGAGACGCACACTGCTGCTCACCTGCTCCTCCAGACCGGGGGGGCGGGGGGGGGGGGGGGGTTGAAATCCATGCCAGTCCCAACAGCCTGGGGCCTTGGTTTATTCCAGATGTATCGAGAATACTAATGACTTTGGCATGATGTTCCATCGTGAGTCATAGAGGCCTTGTTGTTGGTACATCTGGATGTGGAACCTGTGTAGAGCCATATGAAATCCGCGTTCACGGAATCGCGGACCGAATCGCGGAATTAACCAATAAAAATGGAATCGGCTGCAAAACGTGGAATATTGCAGAATTTGGCCTAATCTGGACTGAAATTCCGTTTTTGGGTGGAACGCTTGGTGCACACGCGACCGGGGAGGCGGACGCTAGAGCGGGTTACACACAACACAGCAGTCTCCAAGCGTCTCGCTGCTTCGGTGTTAACATCGTCAAGAAGCTAAGGAATTCCCCAATAAGCCCTCAATTCAGAGCAGAGCAGTATCCTAATGACTTTTATGCCTCCGGCGATAAGGTGTTTTGCAAATTCTGTCAACGTTCCGTGGACTGGAGCCACAACAACACTTGCGACACTATTGTGATTAAATAGCTATAACGTTAGGACATGATAGCTTCTTGCTAAATCTAGTGCACCCATCCATTTGTTTAATGCAAACGATTGTCATTATACACTGCCCTTTATAATCTAAATAAACTTACACAGCTATGAAACGTTACAGTACATAGGACTATAGATGGAAATGATAGCTTCTTGCTAAATCTGGTGCACCCATCCATTTGTTTAATGCAAACGATTGTCATTATACACTGCCCTTTATAAACGAAATAAACTAAACTAAAGGTGCCTAAATTATGCATTACTATATTTCATCACAATATAATAGATATAGCTAGGCTACTGACATTGTCATTGTGATAATGTCAGTAGTAGCTAGCTGTATCTATTGTTTACACTTGAAATGTGTATTTTTATTTTGTCACAATATTATTTGAAAAGTAATTGTGTAAAATGTAACTGTATTTCTGAGTTGCAGCACTTAAAAACATTAAATGGACTGTTGTATCATATTCAATTGTGGACATTTATTCATTCCCACTTATTAGACACTATTTCTGATGGTAAAATGAGCATAAAAAGCAAAATACAGAATTCTGAAATATTAAAACGGAAAAAACAGAATTTGGGAAAAAATAAAATGGAATTTGGAAAATAATAAAACGGATTTCATATGGCTCTAAACCTGTGTGTGAGGCAGCTGTGTCTCAAACCACCACCACCCCTCCTCCGCGCGGTGCATCATACATACTGCATACTCATGCCAGTCGTGTGCCCTGGGCGGTAACATCACACAGGCGGCCAGTGGTGGTCCACTAATCCTCCTGGGTGGTTGTGAACGGGGCTTCTTCAAAGGCCTGCTGTGCTGACCTGGGCGGTTAATGGGTCAGACTTAACTAATCTGACTGTCTTTCACTCTCCTGCCCTGACCGCCCTCTCCTCTCCTGACCGCCCTCTCCTCTCCTGCCCTGACCGCCCTCTCCTCTCCTGACCGCCCTCTCCTCTCCTGCCCTGACCGCCCTCTCCTCTCCTCCCCTGACCGCCCTCTCCTCTCCTGACCGCCCTCTCCTCTCCTGACCGCCCTCTCCTCTCCTCTCCTGACCGCCCTCTCCTCTCCTCTCCTGACTGCCCTCTCCTCTCCTGCCCTGACCGCCCTCTCCTCTCCTGACCTGACCGCCCTCTCCTCTCCTGCCCTGACCGCCCTCTCCTCTCCTGACCGCCCTCTCCTCTCCTGACCGCCCTCTCCTCTCCTGACCACCCTCTCCTCTCCTGCCCTGACCGCCCTCTCCTCCTGCCCTGACCGCTCTCTCCTCTCCTGACCGCCCTCTCCTCTCCTCTCCTGACCTGACCGCCCTCTCCTCTCCTGACCTGACCGCCCTCTCCTCTCCTCCCCTGGCCGCCCTCTCCTGCCCTGACCGCTCTCTCCTCTCCTGACCGCCCTCTCCTCCTGCCCTGACCACCCTCTCCTCTCCTGACCGCCCTCTCCTCTCCTCTCCTGACCGCCCTCTCCCCTCCTGCCCTGACCGCCCTCTCCTCTCCTCTCCTGACTGCCCTCTCCTCCCCTGACTGCCCTCTCCTCTCCTGACCGCCCTCTCCTCCCCTGACTGCCCTCTCCTCTCCTGACCGCCCTCTCCTCTCCTCCCCTGACTGCCCTCTCCTCTCCTGACCGCCCTCTCCTCTCCTCCCCTGACCGCCCTCTCCTCTCCTGACCGCCCTCCCCTCTCCTCTCCTGACCGCCCTCTCCTCCCCTGACCGCCCTCTCCTCTCCTCTCCTGACCGCCCTCTCCTCTCCTCTCCTGACCGCCCTCCCCTCTCCTCTCCTGACCGCCCTCTCCTCTCCTGACCGCCCTCCCCTCTCCTCTCCTGACCGCCCTCTCCTCTCCTCCCCTGACCGCCCTCTCCTCCCCTGACCGCCCTCTCCTCTCCTGACCGCCCTCTCCTCTCCTACCCTGACCGCCCTCTCCTGACCACCCTCTCCTCCCCTGACCGCCCTCTCCTCTCCTACCCTGACCGCCCTCTCCTGACCACCCTCTCCTGCCCTGACCGCCCTCTCCTCTCCTACCCTGACCGCCCTCTCCTGACCGCCCTCTCCTGCCCTGACCGCCCTCTCCTCCCCTGACCGCCCTCTCCTCTCCTACCCTGACCGCCCTCTCCTGACCGCCCTCTCCTCCCCTGACCGCCCTCTCCTCTCCTGACCGCCCTCCCCTCTCCTCTCCTGACCGCCCTCTCCTCTCCTCCCCTGACCGCCCTCTCCTCCCCTGACCGCCCTCTCCTCCCCTGACCGCCCTCTCCTCTCCTACCCTGACCGCCCTCTCCTGACCGCCCTCTCCTCCCCTGACCGCCCTCTCCTGACCGCCCTCTCCTGCCCTGTCCAATCATTTTCGAGATCGCCAAATGATTGACGGAGCTAGAGCGTCGGGAGTTGGGAGTGGTATTCGGGGGAAAAAAATCTGCTAAATACTTTGGCGCACGCCTCACATATCTGCATGTAACTCAAGAACCGCTGAACAGATTTTGACGCCTGAAAGGGCAATCAACAGACAACAAATTGGGCTTTAATTCGATCTATATATTGTATTAAAATATGCACATCCGAGCCGCTAGAGGTTGCCAAAGTGGCGTCGGGCACCGGCGGGCAAAATCGTCCTCAAGAGGGCCCGGGGCCAGGCCGTTAAGAGGTTAAACAGCCTTATAACTAACTTTATTTCAACCAGAAATGCTTAAACAATAATGTTAGTGATAGAAGGGGACTCATTTTGTGCAAAAATGGAAAGCTTGCCAATGTTCATGAGGCAGAATTATTACAATAGCCGATAATAAATTTACTATTTTTTGCATGATTGATTCATTTCCTGATAATGTATGACGGACCGGTGTTGACTAGACCAGGGGTTCCCAAACTTTTCAGGCCGGGACCCAGAAAATAAGGCGTCAGAGAGCCGCGGCCCAATGCACATCGTCAGGTTTCTTTTTTTTTTTTTTGCCAGGCGGCCGATTTTTTAAGCCAAATATCACTTTAATCCTATTAAGTTAGTTCAAGTTAGTTATTCATTTATATGTGCTATTTATGAGAGGGCTAACTTGTTGCAAAATAATAATGATAATAATAATAGCCTCATTAAAATACTATTGTTGCTTCGGTTGTTTTCAGCGTTTATGTGCATAATCTGTTATTTAGTTTGAAATGTTCGTTGAAATAAGTAGATTTTTCGTTTTTGTTTATTTATTAAGTTAATATAAAACCATATAGTCACATTTTAGAATACAATAGAATAGAATTTTAGAATACAACTAGAAACACTGTCCTGGCCTGCTTCTCAAAAAAATAATAAAAAATTTGACTTTTTTTTAATTATTTTTTTAAATCATCTCGCGGCCCTCCCGTGGCTGCTCGCGGCCCACCTTTGGGTCGCGACCCCGACTTTGGGAACCACTGGACTAGACTAGACTGTGTTGTGTCTGTGTTCGTGCGTGACTTTCTAATTATTGTAAACACAACATAGTTCTGTGATATTCTGATACATATCACATTCTGATATATATTTTTCGTGTCAAATACATTTAAAAAAAAAAGGGAAAAAAGCGGACATTCAAACTAGTGCACTGCATCCCTGCCCGAGCCCGACGGGGCCCTACCCGACCCGACGGGTTCGGGCTGGGTAGGGCTTTGAATAGTTTTGGTGATTCTCCCCTGACCGCCCTCTCCTCTCCTGACCGCCCTCTCCTCTCCTCCCCTGACCGCCCTCTCCTCTCCTACCCTGACCGCCCTCTCCTGACCGCCCTCTCCTCTCCTGACTGCCCTCTCCTCTCCTGACCGCCCTCTCCTCCCCTGACCGCCCTCTCCTCTCCTACCCTGACCGCCCTCTCCTGACCGCCCTCTCCTCTCCTGACCGCCCTCTCCTCCCCTGACCGCCCTCTCCTCTCCTACCCTGACCGCCCTCTCCTGACCGCCCTCTCCTCCCCTGACCGCCCTCTCCTGACCGCCCTCTCCTGCCCTGTCCAATCATTTTCGAGATCGCCAAATGATTGACGGAGCTAGAGCGTCGGGAGTTGGGAGTGGTATTCGGGGAAAAAAAATCTGCTAAATACTTTGGCGCACGCCTCACATATCTGCATGTAACTCAAGAACCGCTGAACAGATTTTGACGCCTGAAAGGGCAATCAACAGACAACAAATTGGGCTTTAATTCGATCTATATATTGTATTAAAATATGCACATCCGAGCCGCTAGAGGTTGCCAAAGTGGCGTCGGGCACCGGCGGGCAAAATCGTCCTCAAGAGGGCCCGGGGCCAGGCCGTTAAGAGGTTAAACAGCCTTATAACTAACTTTATTTCAACCAGAAATGCTTAAACAATAATGTTAGTGATAGAAGGCGACTCATTTTGTGCAAAAATGGAAAGCTTGCCAATGTTCATGAGGCAGAATTATTACAATAGCCGATAATAAATTTACTATTTTTTGCATGATTGATTCATTTCCTGATAATGTATGACGGACCGGTGTTGACTAGACCAGGGGTTCCCAAACTTTTCAGGCCGGGACCCAGAAAATAAGGCGTCAGAGAGCCGCGGCCCAATGCACATCGTCAGGTTTCTTTCTTTTTTTTTTGCCAGGCGGCCGATTTTTTAAGCCAAATATCACTTTAATCCTATTAAGTTAGTTCAAGTTAGTTATTCATTTATATGTGCTATTTATGAGAGGGCTAACTTGTTGCAAAAGAATAATGATAATAATAATAGCCTCATTAAAATACTATTGTTGCTTCGGTTGTTTTCAGCGTTTTATGTGCATAATCTGTTATTTAGTTTGAAATGTTCGTTGAAATAAGTAGATTTTTCGTTTTTGTTTATTTATTAAGTTAATATAAAACCATATAGTCACATTTTAGAATACAATAGAATAGAATTTTAGAATACAACTAGAAACACTGTCCTGGCCTGCTTCTCAAAAAAATAATAAAAAATTGGACTTTTTTTTAATTATTTTTTTAAATCATCTCGCGGCCCTCCCGTGGCTGCTCGCGGCCCACCTTTGGGTCGCGACCCCGACTTTGGGAACCACTGGACTAGACTAGACTGTGTTGTGTCTGTGTTCGTGCGTGACTTTCTAATTATTGTAAACACAACATAGTTCTGTGATATTCTGATACATATCACATTCTGATATATATTTTTCGTGTCAAATAAATTTAAAAAAAAAAGGGAAAAAAGCGGACATTCAAACTAGTGCACTGCATCCCTGCCCGAGCCCGACGGGGCCCTACCCGACCCGACGGGTTCGGGCTGGGTAGGGCTTTGAATAGTTTTGGTGATTCTTAGTAATCCCAGGAAAAGACACGATAATAGCCCTTTAGTGGAATACACTAAACACGTTGTAATTTTTCGCCTGATTATCGAATCATCCTGAAAATAAATCCATGCTAGATCATCGTTATTATCCTTCCTCATGCAAGAATGAAAAGGGCCTCGTAGAGCGAGGCTCCCCCCGTCCCCTCCTGCACCCAACGGCACACAGCCACACACAGACGCACACAGACAGCCGCAATCGCGGTACAAAGAAATATCAGATCAACGCAAGATTTTATATATAGAGTCCTTACCTGGTATCTGATGTAATGCAAAAGAAATAATCCAATTATCTGATCGCCATTCCAAATACTGCTCGTTGAGGTCCGTCCCACATTACCGAGCGTTACACACTGACGGGCGGTCGGGGTTAGTGTACCATGCCATCGTTGTATAGGCCTACCTCGCCTGAGTATTTAAACCCCGCCCGCACGGCTCGGATCGTCCCAGAAAAGAAACTACACCATTTATAATGGAGTGCAATACCAGCTGGAAGGCGTAGGTGGCGGTATTTGCCCTTTTGCGAGCTCAGACCCATTCCCAACGATAACATCAGGCTGGATGGATGAAAATGAATGGATATCGCTAGTAAAAGAAATAACGATTAAAACCCGACTATACTCGTGATTGGCGCTGAACGGTCGGCGAGTTAACCCGACTATCATCGGGTCTGGCGTTGAATGAGTTAAATAAGATTTGAGTGCCAACGTAACGAACGAAGGTCCGAACATTTGTCGGTCCTTCGTCTTTTAAGAAGACAGACTGCTGGTGAGAAGTGGACTTTTTGAAAATTGTCTAGATGTCTCGTCTGTCATTGGCATCTCCTTTGTTGTTGTTGTTGTTGTTGTCGTTGTCGTTGTTGTCGTCGTTGCTGCTGCTGCTGCCACAGAAAACAAAGGCAGATAAATGCTAGCGCGGTGGCCGTCGGCTAAATAACCAGATCCAGTTCAGAGAGCTTACAGTCTCAAGAGGGGGTTCTAACATCAGGTA
>NC_140178.1:106567150-106587635 GCF_963971535.1 Notolepis coatsorum | reverse complement strand
ATTATCTCTGGTGGTATATATACAGAGACAGTCTCATTATTTATGGTGGTATATATCACAGACGGTCTCATTATTTATGGTGGTATATTACAGAGACAGTCTCATTATTTATGGTGGTATATAGGGAGCGAAATTAACTTTGACTCACCGGCCAGTGGCGGGTAGATGGGAAGAGTCTACCCGCCAAGCATATTTCTTACCTGCCAATATATATTTTATATATACAATTTTTTTTTAAATAAATATATATATATAATCATACTTGTAGTTGTATTATCTGCGAGACATCGCCACCACGCAATAAGTCAAATGCTTGCTATCTGCAAACAGCTCCACTGTCTGTTTTGGCTGTGTTGCTCTTCTAGAAAAATAATCCTTTCAGGGTTGCCTATTGAAATACTGTACACTTTCCTACTGTACACTTTCCTGATTAATTGAAATGGGGGACCTGATGTAAACAAGACGAAAGTCTTTCTCTGGTCTGCATCCCCTTAACAATTGTGTGTATTGAGCTGTACTGTACTCATTCTGCAATCTGTTAATAAAGTTTCAATCAATCACACCTCCAGTACAGAAACATTGTTTGAGTTTGCGTGTCAGGTAGACCATTGATTGACAGTCGAGTCTGCCAATTACATCACATCGCTTGTACTCCGGTGCTGCAGCTGGACCCATTGCCCACCTCTGCTGTTGATAACGCTAGCCAAGTTATTATAACACACAGATACACAGTGGGCCAGTGACTTTGGTGTAGGGGTGTAACAATGCATCGATCCTAAGGGGGGAATTCAACTGCATCGATTTGAAAATGTTAGAATTGATTATCGCAATTTTAATGTGTACACGTTATGTTATTGTCATGTCCGTTACAGCCAACACACCGACATACGCTACTGCATCAACGTTATGATTAACAAAGCAAGGCATTCGTTTTGTTGCATTAACGTTATATTACTATTGCTATCGATAAATCTAGGTGTTCTAAAATCTATTGCTATTGGTAAGAGAGACTATAATAAGTTGGTGTCTCGGAAAACGAGAGCCCTGATCGCGGAGTTTCAGGAAGTAAACAAGAAAAATTAGAGCTTCCGATTGTCATTTGCTTTATTTCCCATGAAACCAGTCACTTCACTCTACTGTGATTGGACCGTTGGCTTGAGTGCAATGTGGGACTTGTAGTTTTTTAACTATCTCGCAGCGGAGGAAAAAAAAGACGAGAGAGGCTATAATCTGTATTCGCACAGCGTGCGCGTAATTGATTTTTACCGTTCGCAATCGCATACAAATATTTTTAGGGGCCTGCTTATGAACTACACGTCTACACGCCACACGGCGGGCAGCCCTCTAAGTGTCATGCGCCAAAGGTAAAAACAGACCGCCCCTGGCGGGCGGCGGGCTCTAGTTTCGGTCCCTGGCAGGGACCGAAACTAGAGAGCGCCACCCGCCATTTGCGCTCAGTTTTTACGTTTGGCGCCTCCCACTGAGACGTCTGAGCGCCGTGTGACGGGCTATCAAATAGTCATGTGAAAACCGAAAATCATGATCCAATTCTTTAGCGGAGTTCTCACTCGCTGTCTCAGCCGACATGAAGCGTGCACCGCGCACTGCTGCTAGCCCCTCCCCACCTGTTTCTGTATGCCTGCATGTAAACAGAGGCTATTGCCTCCGAGTCACTGTGACGTTAGTTAGCACTGCTGCTGCTGCTAATGCCTGCATGTAAACAGAGGCTATTGCCTCACCGTGAGTCGTGACGTTAGTCTAGTCAGTGTGGGACCTTCGTGAGATAACGTTAGCTACCGTTACAAAATGACCCAGTCAACTATTCACTTAGTTTAATACACGAGGCATTGTGTAACGTTATCCAGCCGGCTAGCTACGGATAGCTCCCGACATCAACAAATCCTCCAGCAATAGTCCAGTGCATAATACCTCCGTTGGCTAGGTAACTAGTCACTACGAAATGTCGCAGTAAACTAAATAGTTCACTGAGGCGTTGTCCCAACGCCATCCAGCAGTAGCTACAGATAGCTCTTGGCATCAATGTCCTACAACAACAACATGCGTATTCGAGTCCCTGGTTGAGTGAGGGCTGCTGACTAGGGTCCAGGTGCAGCGCCGGAGAATTCTTTTGCATGCTGAATGTAGCGTTTAGGGCCCAGCTGCACCCCCGGAGAATCCTTGCTGGAGCTGGAGGCTACTCGAGTATACACACAGACAGTGGAGCTGTTTGCAGACAGCGAGGTGGCGATGTCTCGCAGATAACACAATCACAAGTATGATTATATAATATATATATTTTATTAAAAAAAAAATCTATATAAAATAATAATAAAAAAAATTTGTATCAAAAAAAAGTTGGCGGGTAAGAAATATGCTTGGCGGGTAGATTCTTCCCATCTACCCGCCACTGGCCGGTGAGTCAAAAAGTTAATTTCGCTCCCTGGTTCCTAGAGAGGGAGGTGGAAGGAGCGACCCACCCAGAGCGTCCCGCCGACTCGGCCGTCTCGATGATGAAGAGGGGGGGGGGGGGGGGGGGGGGGGGGCGTGCCGGCTCCACTGTGGACCTGGATGGACACGGGTTGATGCGATTAACCCTGTAGCGCCCGCTAACCTCGAGTAGATGGGGGTCTCTCTTTAAGTCTCCGGTGTTACAGAGGGGGGGGGGGGGGGGGGCCTTGGTGCGACGTCAGCAGCTGACTGGACGTGTCTGTCCGTGCCTCTGTCTGACGTTGAGGCCCCCCCCCCCCCCCCTCGGTCCTCTGAGGAGACGGATCAGAAGGGAGATGTTTATATTCACACCGGATCGCATTTCAAATGGCATCTCCTCGACTGAAGTTGAACAAATACACTGAAGGATTGTTGAGAGAGGGAGCTGCAGGCCTGAGGTGGAAGAGAGGGCTGCTGTCTTCTCCAGGGATGGGCATCGATTTGCGAACATTCAAATAGTTGTTCGATTATAAAAAAAAGAAAAAAAATGAATGGTTTACACGAATATGGTTTTGTCTTTTTTCCCCTTGTTTCTTCCAGCACCTACACTGTGTAATGTATTGAGCGGTGATCCTATTAACGCCATGCTGGGCAGGGCTTGACATTTTATTTGTTAAATTGTAAGTTAAATTGTATTATGCTTGTCCGACCATTTTTTTTTACTTGTCCAAGTAAAAAAATAATTCGGACAAGCATAATACAATTTAATAATAATAATTTTTTTTATATATATTCCCCAAACGAATAGTAACGTTATTCCATTTGATCAGAAAGTGCCTGTCTCACAGTGTCAATCTCTGTACGTCAATATTATTTGTCCCGGACAAAGCGGCGAGCGTCTTCTGAGTGCTCGCTTTAGTGGACACTGACAGTGGCACGAGACCCGCGAAAATATCAGAATGTTTAATAAAAGTTGGTTGTTTTGTTGTTACCTGTTGATCTAATGTGCTAAATTATTTCAAATACAAATACAATAATTTATTTGAATGGTGTTATTTATGGCAATAACAACTATACCGTAATAACGACTATACCGTAATAACAACTATACAACTATAGGCGTAGACGGGTTTAACCAAGAGAGAGGGGAGATGAGAAAGATGAGCTGGTGCTGATGGGGAGTGAAGATGAGCTGGAGGACTGATCATATAGTATATACCCCACACACAAATGCACACACAGTTTAATTTATTAAATCATAATAATTGTCCAAATCTCTTGTCGGTTTTATACATTTTTTAATCTGCCTTTATTTTCACAAGTACATTTCGGACAAGTAAGTTTAGCTTTTCGGACAAGTAAAATATCTGAGCCACTTGTCCGAAGGTCACTTGTTGGATCATCTCACATTATAGACGCAAGTAAAAACAAAACCATACGTTGGCGTGGAAGCTCGGACCTTTCAAGAATCAGCGATGTAACTTTCCGAATGAATGCTTTTGTTCCTGGAAATAATGTTGCCCTGCTGCAAACATCAAGCTGTTAGAGATGACAGCAGCCAGTTAGCGTTAGCTCGCTTGTTTGATTAACACTTTGGGTGCCAGCTATTACCCGCAACCATCTGTAGCAAGGCCACCACTAGTTAGATAGGGAACGGTCACCTTGTTTGTAGAGCTATAACTATATTCTATATTATAGCTATGGATACAATACCAAGATGTGAAAAAGAAATTATTTATTTAGTTTTTTGATGCTTTGATCGTCACCAACGGAATATGTTGCAGACTAACATTACACACATACGCTCGGATCGCAATGAAGACATTCTTGGTAGGGATGCACCGAATGGGAAATTCTTGGCTGAAACCGATACCGAAAATAGAAAACAGTTGGCCGAAAACCGAATGCCGAAAGGCCGAAAATGATTCATAGAATAGAATATTTTTTTACCAATGTTGTGGAACATTATGATTATGGAAAAATATATGATTATGGCAAAACTTAACTTAAATAATAAATAATCACTTATGGGTCCATAAAACATTTATTCAGCACTTCTGAATGCATACAGCACATTAATTCCATCTTTTCTCTGGCTGCCGCGGCGGACATCTGTGCTCTACTGAGCGCACCTTTCTAGTCCCCAGTTGAATGTGCTCTCTTGACTCGGCACAGTAGACGCGCGACGTGTATGCTCGAGAAAGATTATATTATCAACGACAGACAGCGTCAATGTGAGAAACACTATCCCCCCCCCCCCTCCTCGCTCTGAATAATATGCATATTAGATCACTCAGTGATTAACCGCGACGGGCATATAGTAAATAAGGATGTTAAAGACGCATTTATTGGACGCGTTGCGCGCAGAGTTTACATAGAAACAGCGCGACTCCCGACAGCACGACATCATCACAACAACACACGTTAGGTTACAGGTTGTTTCTGTTTCGGTATTATATTTTCGGTGAAAAAACTTCGGCCAAGAGCCGAAAGGCAATTTTTTGCCATTTTCGGCCGAAAACTTTCGGTAGCCGAAATTTCGGTGCATCCCTAATTCTTGGATCAACGCAAGATTGATATCATATAGCCCTTACCTTGACTAGTATGTACCCAAAAAAGAATATTCCAATTATCTGATCGCCATTCCAAGTATTGATGTCCATCGTGTCACCAACATAATCCACCACACAACACGGATCGGGAGTGTTTGATTCTTCTCAATCCGAGTGTTATAACCGCTCGTCTTGCCCGGAGAAAAATAGCTGAGCCGGACTCATATAATCGACGCACTGCCCAAGACACAAGGTTTCAAAAAGTGCTCGATACCGCCGCCTGGTAGGATTAGGGATGAGCATTTTTAAGAAAAATCCAGATCGATTGATCGCATGCTATACTCGAATGATCGTGAATTACTTGTGGAGGAAAACGCTGTACAAAATAAATGTCTTTTCTGGTGTTTTAGACTTTGCTCTTTTATTTTGAAACCCCCCGACCGGAAGTATTGTTGTTATTATCGCTAGCGGAACCTATCTATGAGCGGACAACTTGTGTAGTCCGGTTCTGTGTTTTTGAGTTAACGTTAATGCAAATGTTGAGATTGTTGGTGAACAACTAACTTTAGGTTAGTTTTAACATTAGCTAACGTTAGATGCAGCTACATGCAATCGACGAGGAGGAAGAGCTGCTGTTTTTATTCAGCAGCGCGTCAAAGCCGTATAATAGAATAGCCATGTGGTGTGTAGGCACAACAGCGCAGATCGAAACTACCTGTTGTATTAAATTAATTGATGTTTAACTTGTCCCTGTGTCCAGCCCTTTTGGTCACTAGCCCCACCCGTTCATTGTAAACAATGATGCATGTAATTGTATTAACGTTATTGTGTGTTGTAGCTATGTTATAATGGCATTAACGTTAGTTGGTTAGCTATTTAGCTGATGTTGATGGCATTGAATAGCATCAACGCTAGCTGGCTACAACAAATTCTCACAAGCTGGTTCGAGTTTTCTCATAGCCGCGAGTAATCAATTACTCACGCCCATCCCTAGGTAGGATGCGGCCGGTACTGCACCTTCGGAGTCCCAGTATGCCCTTTACAGGCAACATTGAATAGGGTATTAAAATCTTGTTTATGGCACTGAACGAGACGGTACCCCCGAAATCGCCTTTTTTCTTTTTTCGACTATTGAGATTTTGTTATATTTTGCTTCCTTAACTCTTTAATTGCCAGACCCGAGATATCTCGGGTTAACTCGCCAGCGTTGGACGCCAGACTTGAGATATCTCTGGTTTTGGTCGTTTTTTCTTTTATTCAATATTTCTATTCATTATTCATCCACTGACCATCCACTGACGTAGGAAAGGATTTTGAGATCGCCAAAGTGCAATACCGGCCGCATCCTGCCACCCTTTGATTTGGAAATAGTAGCGTGTCCAGGCAAGAAACGCCAACGCTTAGTATAGAATTCACGTTGCACCCTATTACTCGCTTCCCAGGAATTATCCGGGATCACTCTGAAATTATACTTATATTCACCACAGGATAATGCGCGAACGTATGGATGAAAAAAAGTATCTATTTTTTGCATCTTGGACGGAAGAAAGTCACTGTCAAATTACCATAGTATTGTCCCCATAGCTATAATATAGAATATATAGCTATATATATAGATATATATATAATATAGAAACGTGGCCCGTTAGCTGCAAGACCAAGACTAATAGCTGGCGCTGAATGAGTTAACATTAGTGATGCACGATATATCGGCCGCCGATATAATATCGGCCGATATGGCAGTTTTTTTTACACATCGGTATCGGTCCGATATCAAGATAGGGCCGATATTAATTAATTATTATTATTTTTTTTTTAACATGTTTTGGCCTTAAATTGTTTCAAAATATCAGTCATTTCTGAAAATAAGTTACAAAAGTAAAAAAAATTATGCGTTTTGGAAAATAGCTCTTTATTTGATTATCATAAAAAAGTGTTTTCTATACAGAGATATCGACATCGGTAAATATCGGTATCGGCCAGAACAGCAATATTAATATCGGTTATCGGTATCGGCCACAATTTTCACATCGGTGCATCACTAGTTAACATGTCTTATTTTAAACTAGTGGCAATAAAATATCAAACACACAATTAGTTGTTTATTTTACTTAATTTGGTCTGATTGTGTCCATAGATCACAATTACAATACAGAACTTTGATGTCGTTTTCTCAAACGAGTTTTTATGCATTTTACTTACACACACACAGTCTTGGAACTCCATTTCCCTAGTACCTACACACCAAACGTTCCACATTTCTTCCTATCCATATCCTGCTTCTAATTACAAAAGGGTTTGTTGATGTATCATTCATAGCCGGGTTTATAGTACATTTTATATTATATATTTAGACAGTATTTCCTCCTGATGTATGGGCTGATAAGAGGACATAGCCACAATCCCTTCTGTGAAAAGTTTCTTTTTGAATGTATCAACAAAATGAAACCATGTTTTTGAATCTGGCATTATCCATGTTGGTGATGCAAGACTTGGCGATACATGCAAATGTGTGCATATTTAATGAGGAAGTGCCTCATTTGCACACATCAACATACAATTCAGAAAACTTGCAATAAATGTTTTCTTAGTTTTCATGTACATAGTACAACGTTTCATAGTGCTATCTATTAAAATATATTTGTTTGCCTATTAGGGGGTACTGTCTCGCCTTAAACACATGTTCATATGTTCCCCAAGGTTTCCTTTTCTCTGGTCCTCGACGTGGAGGAATTCCAGTAACGTAGACATGGAGCCACCCACCCGTGATTTCCTCTCGTTGGCTTTCTTCAGATTGGCCCTGTTGTCGGGTGTGTGTATGTGTGACCGTCTGGTTGATAAGCGTTGTGTGGTTTTGCTCCGGGCTGGAAAGTCATTATGAAACTACCTTCCTCGTCCAGGACGGCAGTCTGGGTGCCAAGAACAAACAAAGGGAAAAGAGAAGGATGCTAAATGTAGCCGTGGCCCCTGATGACTCATGTGTTTTCGGCTCTTTTTTCAGCAGAGAGGCCACAGAAACTCCAGCCACCAGGCATGTCAAGAACACTGTATGTTTAGGGATCATAGCCCAATGTTTACTTTTACAGCACGGCGGTCGAACCCTTTCATTATGAGGTAAAGACTTTGATGTAGTTATTTACTGGGCCAGGGATGATGATGATTTGCCACAATCTGACTCAGCAATGGGGATTCCACATGTTTCTCCGTCTGCGTTCACACTGCAGGCAAAAGTGTGGCCCGAATCAGATTTTTCTTTGCTCATTATGTGACTCGGATCTGTTTTTTTTTTGTGACTGTGTGTGAACGGCACACATCGCATCGAATGTGGTTCTTTTCAATTCTGATTTGGGGACACTTTCATATGCGGTCCTAAATCGGATACAGTTCTGAATTTATCTCTATGCGACCTCATTCTGAACAGTCCTATCGGAATTCATGCGTCTTTTAGTTCCCTCTAGATTAATATTCATCCCAATTCTGTGCTGGCGGGAGTCACTCTGTGAATACATACATGGAAGACAGCTGTGATGGAGGTGGTCAGTGGATACAGACATGGAGGACAGCTGTGATGGAGGTGGTCAGTGGATACAGACATGGAAGACAGCTGTGATGGAGGCGGTCAGTGGATACAGACATGGAGGACAGCTGTGATGGAGGTGGTCAGTGGATACAGACATGGAGGACAGCTGTGATGGAGGTGGTCAGTGGATACAGACATGGAGGACAGCTGTGATGGAGGTGGTCAGTGGATACAGACATGAAGACAGCTGTGATGGAGGCGGTCAGTGGATACAGACATGGAAGACAGCTGTGATGGAGGTGGTCAGTGGATACAGACATGGAAGACAGCTGTGATGGAGGTGGTCAGTGGATACATACAACATGGAGGACAGCTGTGATGGAGGCGGTCAGTGGAGGGACAGTGAGGAGTTTAGCTTAAAAGTATTTGGGGAGATACTTCTGTAGAAGCAAAACTTGAAGGGACGTATCATAACCGCTGTGTTTGAAAGCATATTGAAAGAAGAAATATCTCTCACCTCCTCGCCACCATATCATCTGCTCGCGGATCAGTTGGCTTCCACTGCACATCAACTTATAAATTAAACCATAAACTTGTGTCTTCAGTTCAATAACTTCAGTGTCTTCTTTATTGTTCATTTGTGCACGTGGGTCAGTTCAGGAGTGTGACCAGTTCAGACTGGAATCTGATATTGGCCATGTTTATATAATTTTAAAAAACAAACGGCCAAACAAAAAGTCTGATCTGAGCAATAAATCAAAATTGAGCACCAAGTCTTGCAGTTTGAACGAGGCTGGGAGCAGGGCGGAAAGGAACCCCACCTGAGCATGACGTAAGAGCCAAAATGGCCACCGTGCAGCAAAGTATATTGAAAGGCTTGGCAGCTCGACAAAGAAACAAATGATCATTTGACTCATGGAGGGCCTGTCGTATAAACGTCAAACGTTAAGAACGAGAACATCGGTCTGGACTCCATGAGTCTGTCGCTGCTTGGCCTTGGGACACGCTTGAGATGAACCTTCTCGACAGAACCCTGGACGAGCCAAACTCTCCTGTCCTGATGATTTCATTGAAGCCGCGTGGCTGAATGTAGGACGGACGGGTGGCACGCGGGGCGGCGGCCCAGACACCCGTCGCGCGCCTCAAACACGTCTTTTGAACACTCAGTAAAAAGCTGTTTACGGCGCACACCTGCACTTTAATGCCATTCGCTCACGCTCGTAAACCCTGTTGCATCTCGGCGTAAGGATTAGCTCATAGTGACAATTACCCCATAATGAACACCGCCCCGAACGCGTGGCCAATAAACGGACAGCCGGGCGGCGTTGCTGTTCGCTGGTGTGAATGTGTCTCGTCTGTTGGTCAAAAGAAAGCACCGCACAGTTGTTATTGTTGGTCCTTCGCCAGGTCTCCTGCCAGTAGGGTTGGGTACCGCTCACATTTGAACCGATACCGGTACCTGTGAATGTGCCCAACGCTACCTTTTATCGATACTTTAGTCTCTAAAAATGTAATCTACCAAAATTCCAAACTTCCAATTTTTTATTATCATTATTTATTTAGAACAATTTGTTTAATATAAACACGCATATATATTTAAAAAAAAAATGTTTTACAAAATAACAAGTGTAAAACGATTAAACAAACCCCTCTAGCAGCAATGAACTATTCTGCGGAACTAAAAGGTACACATCTATATATTTAAATAAATATACCTGAAGATGTCGATGCCTCCGTGTCGTTGTCTGCATCTAGCTTTGTAAAGTGTAACCACACTTGCGACCGTTTTCGGCTTGCCATCGCCCCGACTGCTTTGTTGTTGTTGAATCGAGTCAAACCCCAGGTATTGTGCGCGCGAACGTTGACGTGAACGTGTGGCACACTTCGTAGGTTTTGTTTCGCAGCATTACCGAAATTTGGCACCGGTGGATCTCACGTGAATCGGTACTCTGTAGTACCGACGTGATTAGGTCGATAACCCTTAAAAGTACCGCATTTGGTACCCATCCCTCCCTACCTGCCAGAATGTGTGAAGCGTTTTCCTCTCTTGTCCTCCACGTTCCCCCCCCCCCCCCCCCCCGATCTCTCCATTCCTCCCATGGATATATAGAATAATAACGTTATAGTCTAGAATACACAGACAGGCCAGTAGGGCCAGGCGGGCGATAGGAAATAGCACATCACGGTTATTACTTTTGATGGTGGCTCAGGAGGTAGAGCGGGTTGTGTGGTGATCGGAACGTCCCCGGTTCAGTTCCCGCTCCTCCCGGCAGCGGATCGAAGTGTCCTTGAGCAAACTGCTCCTGATAAGCCGGTTGGCATGTGAGGCATAAATTCTAAAGCGCTTTGGATAAAAGCTCTTATATAAATATTAGAGCTGGGCATAGATTACATTTTTTAATCTAGATTAATCTACCTGCAATCCTGGAATTAATCTAGATTAATCTAGATTAAAACGGCTAAACATTTAAAAAAAAAAGTCTTCCGAAACGGAAGGCATTCAAAATAGGTATGTTCTACCCAAATAATGACCAGAGGAGGAGATGTATCCTCTCCTCTTCATCCGAGGAGTCACTAGCTGTTCTATCTCCTTGTTCAACAGCATGAACATGTCTCTTCTTTTTGTAATTTCCAGTGTTTCTTTTAAAACCAGATTTATCGTAATTTTCTGTGCCCTTCCTTTGATGCCATTAACATTGTTACACTGATATTGACAGCTCTCTCCAGTGTCAAATCACTCTGTCAGTAGTTTCTTCTGTGCACCTTCATTTCTTAATCCACACACAAACCTGTCTCTCAATGTGTCTTTTAGTGAATCTCTAAATTCACAATGCTGCTGACTGGTTGCTCACACACAGACTGCTGCAGAAGCAGGTTTCTCAACAAATTCAGTGCAAGCTCAGTGTAACAGTTCCATGAATGAATGAATGAATGAAAACGTTATTTAACAGATTGCAGAATGGGTACAATACAGTACGGCTCAATACATACAATTGTTAAGGGGATGCAGACCAGAGAAAGACGTTTGTCTTGTTTACATCAGGGTCCCCCATTTTCATTTCATATTGCTCCACATTGTCATTAGCCCCTTTCGTGACTGTGATGCACCGAGTGAATCCACAGTCACTTGCTCCTCAATAGGAAACCAACCTAGATTTACCATGAAGGACTGGTTCTGGCCGAACCGTTCGTTATACTAGTATCACAGAGAAATTACAACGGTACTCACAGTTGCACAAGGGTTTCGGACAGAGATACGGGACGGTGCGCATGCGCTGTGATCACCCAACGGCGGAAATAATGCCGTTTTGAGCAGTTTATAAAAATTATTTAAAATGTTTATTAGCAACGCAGAGCTTTCAAACCATCCCGTATCTCTGTCCGAAACCCTCGTGCAACTGTGAGCAGCTTTGAAACGTCTCTGTGATTCTTGTATAACGAACGGCTCGGCCAGAACCAGTCCTTCATGGTAAATCTAGGTTGGTTTCCTAATTGAGGAGCAAGTGACTGTGGATTCACTCCGTGCATCAGTCACGAAAGGGGCTACATTGTCATCAAACGGTCCAATATTTCCAATAACCCAAGCCATTTCTGTTGTAAACACTCACGATAGTCCAGTTGATCCTTCCTTTAGTGTGTAAAGTGGATTTCCTCCTCTTGTAGATGTTTTCAAGTGCCGCCCGTATCAACGTGAGCTAACATGCTAACTAGCTAACGTTAATAATGTAAACAAAGCTCGCAACGGACTTCTTCTTTCTTGCATTGCGCAGATTCAGACGTCCTCATCGCCGAATTGTGTTATATCCTGAGGACTTCTTAACCTCACCTGTATAACAATGATTACCGGACCACTACTTTAGTTTAACACATTATTCTGACTACAGCTCCGGTAGTGCAATCACTTCCTGGTACCACAGCTGGGAGCTACGGCAAGTATTTAAGGACAAAGGTTTTGGACATTTACCGGGGGCAGTTTGAATTGCAGCCTCCCGTAGGTGCTCTTTGAGGGCGGTTTTGAAGGAGTGTAGGGAATGGGATTACATTTTTTTTTAGGGCTGTAGTGTGGGTAGGGCGTTCCACATTGTTGTGGCATAATTGCGAAACGTGTTTAGTCTCTTGTAGGGCTGCACGATTAATCGATTTTTAATCGAAATCGCGATTTGGAATGATGCAATTATCAAATCGCAAAAAAAAAAAATCGCAATTTTATTTTAACTTTTTTCTTTTTTACTTTTTTTTTTAAATTTGTTTAACCAGGAAGTCCCATTGAGATACAAGATCGGTTTGGGAGAGGGAGGTAAGGGGTTTTAGATTGTGTGTTGTGAAGTTTAGACTTCAGAGAGGGAGGGTAAAGTACAGAAAAAAAGGTACCGTTGGGTACCGGTATCGATTCCCAGGTAAAAAGAAAAATGTTCAGGCTCGGTGTCCCGATAACACCCACCACGTAGGCCAGATGCAAGCTGCATTTTACAATAAACCTCTGTAGGGCTGCTTAAAAAAAATTATTATAATCGCAAATTTAATCGCAATCGCAATATCTGTCAGAAAAATCACAATTCGATTATTTCCCAAAATCGTGCAGCCCTAGTCTCTTGTTTGAGCCGAATCTGGGTTGAACATGATTGTGGAACTCCCTCTGGTGGTGTATATATGATATAGTAAAAACCTGGATCCACGATGGTATTGCCTTCATATTATATATCTCCCAGCCCTAGAGAGCAGTCGGTACAATGTATTTGAATAAAGAACCTGGTGGTAATGATATAATAACACTGCTCTGATGAAGCTGTAAAATCATTATTAAAAATGGAACCTCTCCGTGAAGGAAAGAGGGGAGGGGGGGGGGAGGGGTGGTCAGTATTTGTGGTGATTTAACACTGCAGCAGCACAGCTCCAGACTCAGCAGGGACGTCTGTCCTGGCCTTCTGCTAAACGGGTTAGTACTATATCCCCTCTCTTGCTTTCCTCTGCAGCTCGACCCAGGCCTTCTCTCTCTATCTCTCTCTCTCACACTAACTCACTCATTCTCGTATACTGTATATATATACATTACATCAGAGAGAGTAGAGGAGCCAAGCAGCTCAGAGAGCGACATGCAGCCTCTCCAAACAGCCCAGGTTGTTCTCTCTGTCCGCTCTCTGTCCTCCTCTCCTCTCTCTGTCCTCCTCTCCTCTCTCTGTCCTCCTCTCCTCTCTCTGTTCTCCTCTCTCTGTCCTCCGCTCTCTGTCCTCCTCTCCTCTCCGCTCTCTGTCCTCCTCTCCTCTCTCTGTCCTCCTCTCCTCTCTCTGTCCTCCTCTCCTCCTCTCCTCTCTCTGTCCTCCTCTCTCTCCTCTCTCTGTCCTCCTCTCCACTCTCTGTCCTCCTCTCCTCTCTCTGTCCTCCTCTCCTCTCTCTGTCCTCCTCTCCTCTCTCTGTCCTCCGCTCTCTGTCCTCCTCTCCTCTCCGCTCTCTGTCCTCCTCTCCACTCTCTGTCCTCCTCTCCTCTCTCTGTCCTCCTCTCCTCTCTCTGTCCTCCTCTCCTCTCTCTGTCCTCTCTCTCCTCTCTCTGTCCTCCTCTCCACTCTCTGTCCTCCTCTCCTCTCTCTGTCCTCCTCTCCTCTCTCTGTCCTCCTCTCCTCTCTCTGTCCTCCTCTCCTCTCTCTGTCCTCCTCTCCTCTCTCTGTCCTCCTCTCCTCTCTCTGTCCTCCTCTCCTCTCTCTGTCCTCCTCTCCTTTCTCTGTCCTCCTCTCCGCTCTCTGTCCTCCTCTCCTCTCTCTGTCCTCCTCTCCGCTCTCTGTCCTCCTCTCCGCTCTCTGTCCTCCTCTCCTCTCTCTGTCCTCCTCTCCTCTCTGTCCTCCTCTCCTCTCTCTGTCCTCCTCTCTCTGTCCTCCTCTCCTCTCTCTGTTTTCCTCTCCTCTCTCTGTCCTCCTCTCCTCTCTCTGTCCTCCTCTCCTCTCTCTGTCCTCCTCTCTCTGTCCTCCTCTCCTCTCTCTGTCCTCCTCTCCTCTCCGCTCACAGCTCAGTCTTCTCACCGTGGTGACGGTGCTCCTGTGGAAGACTTTACTCGCCTGGACGACTCCCACGTTAAGCGCATTGCATCACACACACGAGTGGAAAGAAGAAGTGATGATGTACTAATGCAGGGGCAGCAGAAATAACACTCCAAAAATGCTGCCATTGTGGACGGGTTCCTTCTGGTCGCCGAAAATAGTCAGGGTGGACTCTCTTTATTATGCAATTACAGCAGGCTGTACCATGACGGGGGGAAAAGTGACGTAGGACGGATGAAATGTTCTCGCAGTAAGAATGCCGTCAGACCCTTTTCCTATCCTTTCACGTGTGTGTGTGTGTGTGTGTGTGTGTGTGTGTGCTTCTGCTGCGATGGTCAGACAGGTTCTGCAGTGGAAGGTTAGCTCGTCTCTGCGGGACTCTGACGACGTGCGTCTTCGTATCTCTCCCATCATCACTTCGCTTGTTTGTTTCTTTCATTAACCCTTTCACTGCCAAACGGTTAACCCTTTTCACTGCGACAATACAGAAGGGTTAACCCTTTCACTGCCACTCGACAAAAGGGTTAACCCTTTCACTACCACACTACAGAAGGTTAACCCTTTACTACAGGGCTATTCAACTAAATTGTTCAGGGGGCCACATTGTCAGAAACCCAAGGGGCCAGGGGCCGGACTGCCACAGCGCCTCCCCGTGCTATGAATATATGTACACTTGACACAACACGCAACCACATTTTCACAACTTTTATTTAACTACATTGCAAAAGTAGTATACTTTTCAAAAAAAGTGCTTCATTTATGTGCCACATCTGCAACATCTCCTGCAAAAAGTGCTTCATTTATGACTGTGCAACAACTGCAACATCTCCTCTTCAACATTTCAATATAAAAATAAAATAAAAAAGAAACAAGTGCATGATGTGCATCTGAACATTCTAACATCAACACTTGAACAAAAAAACACATTTATAGTGCAGCTGAGCTTATGAAAAAGTGCTTCATGTCTGTGCAACAACAGCAAATCACAGCATCTTATTAGCACTTATTGTCCACTCTTAACTCTCAAACATCAGGGGGGTGGGGGGCAGACAGGCCTAGCCTACATACACACATCTAATGAGAGCGATTGCACTTCTTTGACTGGGCAATGGCAGAGAAAGAGGGTTCATAGGAAGTGAGGGCTACCCGCAAACTGATGCAAATGCTCATTTGTCAAGGAGGCACGGTTGCTTGTTTTAATGGCATTCATGTGAGAGAAACTGGATTCACAGGTGTATGTTGAGCCAAATTGTGCGTGTTAACGTTGACATGAAAAGAAAAAAGTAAAAAAAAAAAAAAAAAAAAATTAAATTTAATTTTTTTTATATTTTTTTTAATTTTTTTTATTATCATGTAATCTTTGGCGGGCCGGTCAGAATCATCCCGCGGGCCGGATCTGGCCCGCGGGCCGCCAGTTGAATAGCCCTGCTTTACTATCACACGGTTACCCGTCTGTAGTGAAAGGGTTAAGATCCTCGTTATCTTTTGCATAGCAGCAGCTGTTCCTCCTGGCTGGGGGCCAATAACCTACATGGCGACAACACAGAAATATACATTCACACTCGACACCATACGTTATTTTAGGGCCGTCTTAAATACTTCGAAGCTTCGTTCGATGGCACAAGCTTTGAAAAAAAAAATCAAAGTTAAAAATATATATATATATATATATAAAAAAAAAAAAAAAAATCAACTTTTTTTATTTTATTTTTAGTTTTACTTCTGTGTGTGTGTGTGTGTGCATGGGGCCATTGGGTGGGGCCGGGGGACAAATACACTGGAGGAACCTCCTCCCGGTAGGCCTTCTCGTCGTTGTCCGAGATCAGCCCCACCACCACCGTGTCGTCTGCGAACTTCACTATGGAGTTGGAGCTGAACTTGGCCACACAGTCGTGTGTGTATAGTGAGTACAGCAGGAGGCTCAGAACACAGCCCTGGGGGGACCCGATACTGGGTGATGGTGTTGGAGGTCTGACCCCCCACCCTGACCGCCTGGGGTCTTTCACTCAGAAAGTCCAGTACCCAGGCGCTCAGAGCGGAGCTCAGACCCAGCTCGATCAGCTTGTCCACCAGTCTGGTGGGGACTATGGTGTTGAACGCTGAGCTGTAGTCAATGAACAACAGTCTTACATAGCCCCCCTTAACACATCAGCGATACTAAACTCTCTGCTCGGTGGTAAATTGGGTAGATGTCGGTTTTGTTTCATCAATAAATGAGGCAGAATACACAGTGAATCCATCCTTTTTTGTTTATTGCACTTGGTCCTGTTGCAAACAAATCCTGAATGAATCCTTACTTAGCGAGCCAGTAAAGATGGCGGCTTTCTGCTTTTGTGCAGGACGCTCCAACGTGTGACGCGTCTCTCTTCTGACCAATCAGTGGTCTGCAGTGTTTCACGTGACTTTTCTGGTACCACTTCTACCCAATAGGGTCGCTTGGAACCTCGACAGAGGAGTAGGGTATATCTGCAGAGCCGCAAGCCCAACGAGAGCAGGGAACTTTATTATTATTATAAAAAACAGCGGTGATGCGGTATTCAGCCTAACTCTGCGGTGGGCGTGATGTAACAGCGATACCGCGGTAATGCGGTTATCGCGGCAGCTCTATGTGTGTATATGACGTTAGCGCTGACCAGGTCATAGATGATCGATTTTTCAGCCCGCTTCTCTAGCGTGCATAAGTACACATATACTATCGATAATCTAGCGTTTATTTGAAAACGATAAATCAGCCGGAAAATGACAACGTGTTGTGTGTATTTCAGTAAATGGCTATTTTCTTTTTCTTGAAATTTCCAAAAACTTCAGTTTTTCAAAACGACGGCCGTATTAGACACATAGCCATAATATAGAATATAGAAATAGCTCCGCGAAAATCATGAAATATCGGAAAATCTGTCCCAAAAGGCTGGCATTCAAGCGATAAATCGTGCGCCCCCTGCTGGCACTCAATGTGTTAAAAACAGGAATCTGGCAACCACTAAAGAGAAATGTGATTACACACGTTAAACTCAAGTTCAAACCTCTGTTACTCTATTTCATTAGCACTAAAAGTGATTTTCCTTTTATTCTTTAGTAACTTCTGAATGTTACCTTTCAAAATAGGCCAGGCTCATGCATGTGCTATACGTATAAAGCTAACCTTTTGCAAAAAAATTATGCAGTCCTCAAAAACGAAAACAAAAATGGCCACTATTTTCTTTTAAATGATCTTTTCTTAAAACAAATTTCTTAAAAAAGAAAAAAATATATTATTCAACGTTAGTTCATGTGTGTGTCACTGTAGTTGGCCCACGACACACACAAACTAACGTTAAATAATAAATATTTTCTTTTTTAAGCTTTTCAAACTTTTTATAAATAATTTTTTATATAATATAATATAGGGCGGCTAAGTGGCGCAGTGGGCAAGACGCTCGCCACTAGTGCAGGAGATGTTGGGTTCGAGCCCAGCTCTCGGCGTTGCTACCAGCTTGGCTGGTCGTTCATACTAACACAATTGGCAGTGTTACGGGTGGGAAGCTGGTGGGTGGGGATCGGACGTTGTGGACAGCGACTCCTACAGGTCTGTTGGTGCGCCTGCGCAGCAGAATCAGGAAGCGACGAGGGTGAATGAATGAATGAATGAAAACTTTATTTAACAGATTGCAGAATGGGTACAATACAGTACGGCTCAATACATACAATTGTTAAGGGGATGCAGACCTGAGAAAGACGTTTGTCTTGTTTCCATCAGGGTCCCCCATTTTCAATTCATATAGACATATATGACATACATGACATACAGATAGTCAGTACTGCTACATCTATACATTTATGACATACCAGATTTGCAAATACAGTACTGTTTGTGATACAGAAGGAGTCAAGAAAAGGGAGTATATACATTTGACGTAGAAACTGTACATTGGAGGAGGTTGGGTGGGGGGGGTTGGGTACATTGGGATATTGACAACCATACTGGGTAATTTACATTGGAGGTGGTTGGGGGGGGGGGGGGGGGGGGGGGTGGGGGGCACACTGTATAAACAAGTAACACTGTACATTGAGGGGGGGGGGGAGGAGACACTGTACAAACAAACACAATTGTACATTGAACTATTGACAAAACCATACTAGGTAAATGACTGTACATTGGAGGGGGTTGGGTTAGGATATTTACAGGGGCCAGTGTTGAATTGCAGTCTCCCGTAGGTGTCCCTTGAGAGAGGTTTTGAAAGTGGGTAGTGATCCACATTCCTTTACAGCTTTGGGTAGGGCGTTCCACATTGATGTGGCATAATTGCGAAACGTGTTTAGTCCCTTATTTGAGCCGAATCTGGGTTTAACATGATTTGTGGAGCTCCCTCTGGTGTTGTGATCGTGGTATTCACTGACCTTTGGGAAGTATTTTGACATGTACATGGGTACCTTGGTCGTGTAGTGTATCTTGTAGACCAGGCCCATTGCAAGTTGTTGTACTCTGTCGTCTACTCTAAGCCATCCTAGGTTGTCGAAGTGGGCAGGGGTGAGGTGGGTTCTAGGAGTAAGGTCAAGCAGTAGTCTGACCAGTTTGTTTTGAGATGTTTGTAATTTTGTTTTTAGCGCCTTTGAGGTGCTTTGGTACCATGAGGTGCAAGCATAGTCGTAGTACCCCTGAATGAGTGCTCCTGCCAGAGTCTTCAGGGTGTTCTTGTTTACCAGAGAGGAGATCCGGTACAAGAATCGAGTTCGTTGGTTGACTTTTTTTATTACATTGGATGCCATTTTGTCACAGGAGAGATTAGCCTCTAGGATGGAACCCAGGTAGGTAATTTCATCTTTCCTTGTGACAATATTGTCACCCACTGTAACTGAGAAGCCGTCGGTCTTGCTGAGTTTGTTATTTGAACCGAAGAGAATGGACTCTGTTTTGCCCATGTGTAATGATAGTTTGTTATCAGCGAGCCATATGCAGATTCTGCCTAGTTCCGAGCTGAGGGTTTTTTCAACCTGTAACTTGTTCTTGTCAGAGACCAGCAGGGCTGAGTCGTCCGCAAACAGGAACAAGTTGCAGTCACAAGCTGACGACATGTCATTTGCATAAATTAGGAACAGTAGCGGTCCTAGTATGCTTCCTTGTGGAACACCACAGCTCACTGTGAGGGGGGGGGGATAGGGTACAGTTTACCTCCACCATCTGTTCCCTCCCCTCAAGGTAGGATTGCATCCAGCTCACTGATAGACTATCAAAACCAATTGCTTTTAGCTTGTCAATCAGAATGGAGTGGCGTCACTGGCGTGTCCCTCCCACGCAGACCCTCGCCGCTGAGAGATCGCGCTGTGCAGGTGAAAAGATGCGACGGCTGCCTCCTCGTGTACCGGAGGGGACGCGTCAACATTTTAGGCAACCAACTTGTGTTCAGCGTTTCTCTGATTGGCCACGACGCCCATGTGACCGCGGCAGCGCGAGAGAGCGGCAGTGCGGAAATAGGCTGCATTCTATTGCCATGCTCTGCGACAAACTCTAACCTTAACCAACTCCGAAAGAATGCCTAAACTTAACCCTAACCTTAACTAACTCCGAAAGAATGCCTAAACTTAACCCTAACCTTAACTAACTCCGAAAGAATACCTAATCTTAACCCTAACCTTAACCAACTCCGAAAGAATACCTAATCTTAACCCTAACCTTAACCAACTCCGAAAGAATACCTAAACGTAACCGGTGAAAGAATGCACGTAAAAAAAAATAAAAAAATGTAAGTGATTCGAACTTGTCACCAACGCACAGCAGGTTCCACAGCAAGGCGGCTAACCGTCGATGTTAAAAGAGGGGGGATTACGCCTAACAGCGTTCGAGGACGGGGGAGGGTAGAATTGGACAATACGTAAGTGGGATGGGAGAAAAATAGAAAATGGGAGAAAAAGTAGATAAAAAAATATATATATATAATAATATAATATATATGGATATTGGAAAAGGTTCCAGATGAGTG
>NC_140178.1:106498755-106566950 GCF_963971535.1 Notolepis coatsorum | reverse complement strand
CCCCCACCCAGCCGCCCACTCTCACTGCCGCTCCTTCCTCCTCCGTCACGGGCAATTTAACCCTTTCACTGTCGCACTACCAAACGGTTAACCCTTTCACTGTGACAACACAGAGGGTTAACCCTTTACTACCACACTACAGAAGGTTAACCCTTTCACTACCACGCGACAAAGGGTTAACCCTTTTCACTGCCACGCGACAAAGGGTTAACCCTTTCACTACCACACTACAGAAGGTTAACCCTTTCACTACCACACTACAGAAGGTTAACCCTTTTCACTGCCACGTGACAAAGGGTTAACCCTTTCACTACCACACTACAGAAGGTTAACCGTCTGTAGTGTGATAGTAAAGGGTTAACCTAGAGCCATATGAAATTATTATTATAATTTTCCAAATTCCATTTTATTTTTTCCCAAATTCAGTTTTTTCATTTTAATATTTCAGAATTCTGTATTTTGCTTCTTTTTATTTATTTTTTATTTATTTTTTAGCGTTTATCGCTTTTCCTGGTCAGACATGACCGACAGATGCAGTGAGGGTGAAACGGGAGAGAGAGCAGGGGAAGACATTCGGCAAATAACGGCGGGTCTAAAAAGCTAAAAAGCATTTAGCTTTTTATGCTCATTTTACCATCATAAATAGTGTCTAATAAGTGGGAATGATTAAATGTCCACAATTGAATAAGATATAACAGTCCATTTAATGTTTTTAAGTGCTGCAACTTAGAAATACAGTTCAATTTTACACAATATTTTTCAAATAATATTGTGACAAAATAAAAATGCACACAAAATAAAAATACACATTTCAAGTGTAAACAATAGATACAGCTAGCTACTACTGACATTATCACAATGACAATGTCAGTAGCCTAGCTATATCTATTATATTGTGATGAAATATAGTAATGCATAATTTAGGCACCTTTAGTTTCGTTTTTTTCGTTTATAAAGGACAGTGTGTATGACAATCGTTTGCATTAAACAAATGGATGAGTGCACCAGATTTAGCAAGAAGCTATCATTTCCATCTATAGTCCTATGTACTGTAACGTTTCATTGCTATTTAAGTTTATTTCGTTTATAAAGGACAGTGTGTATGACAATCGTTTGCATTAAACAAATGGATGGGTGGGTGCACCAGATTTAGCAAGAAGCTATCATTTCCATCTATAGTCCTATGTACTGTAACGTTTCATTGCTATTTAATCACAATAGTGTCGCATGTGTTTTTGCGGGTCCAGTCCACGGCACGTTGACAGAATTTGCAAAACACCTTATCGCCGGAGGCATGAAGTCATTAGGATACTGCTCTGAATTTAGGGCTTATTGCGGAATTTCTTAGCTTCTTGACGACGTTAACACCGAAGCAGCCAGACGGCAGACGCTTGGTTGTGTGGAACACGCAGCGTCCCCCGTCATGTTTGCTTTGCTCCAAACGTTTCACCTGAAAACGGAATTTCAGTCCAGATTAGGCCAAATTCTGCAATATTCCACGTTTTGCAGTTAATTAATTTTTTTTGGTCAATTCCGCGATTCCGTCCGCGATTCCGTGAACGCGGATTTCATATGGCTCTAGTTAACCTTCTGTAGTGTGGCAGTGAAAATGGATAAGATAACGTTCTGTAAAAATGAAGTGGAGGCTTTTCGGCCTCTTTTAAAAGGGTTCGCTCGTTTATCAGAGAGAAGGGAGGGGATTCTGTGTGATCCCCCTCCTCTCTCCGGAGCAGGACGGGACGATGATGGAGAGGAGGAGGAGGAGGAGGAGGAGGAGGCGGCGGCGGCGCGGTGATTTACGGCGGCTGGCGGCGCTCGTCGTTACTCAGCCGCGGCATCGCCCTCCTCTCGCACAGAAGCCCCGTGTGACTGATGTCCTGAGGGTGGCGACCCGTACCGACCGGTACCGACCGGTACGGAGCTGACAGCCCCCCCCCCCCCTGCTGAGACACTTACATGCTGTCTGTCGACTAGGGCTGTCCCCGACTAAGGATTTGGATAGTCGACTTTGATTGGCCGAAATGAGCCGATAGTCGACTATTAGTCGACTATGAAAATATTTTTTTTAATTTTTTTTTTATCATTCCATTTGGGCTGTGGGGGAGTTGACTGAAGGCTTCTTGTCCTCTGCAAAAGCATGCAATTGGTCCACTGATGGATACATCTTGATATTTGTCTAGTCTAGTGTGTTCATTAGATGGGTGAAATCCTCTTTCAGTGCCTCTGTGCCTGTTTTCGTAGGCAGTTAGCCTCTGGTATGCGTGCCATTAGCGTTAGCCACGCTTCTAGGCCTCTTTTCTTTTGGAAAGAATGATAATTTCTTTAAAAAAATATATATATATATATATTTTTTGTATTATATATATTTCTTTGCATGCAACTAAGAGGTTGGCCAGTCGACTACGGCTCTTTTCGATCGATTAGTCGACTATTCGACTAACGGGTCAGCCCTACTGTCGACCCTGTCGGATTTAGTACCGCGATGAACTTGCGCGTGGATGAAGGGGAACAGGCCTCTGAGGCCGGCGTTCGTGTGGCTTATCGCCTCCCTTCTGAGCCCCCCCCCCCCCCCCCCCATTAGGAACCGCTCGACTGTCCTTCCTCTCTCTTTATGTCTTTATTCCCCCCCCCCCCCCATCAGTCAGGGGAGGCGACCGGAATGAGAAGCGTGGGGCGACACAGAGGTACCCTTCTCTCAGCCTCCACCATGCTGCCGTCGCCATGACGACGGGACCATTTAAGATGAGCCCGAGATGCTCGCGTGTTCATTCGGCGTGTGTGTGTGTGTGTGTGTGTGTGTGAGTGAGTGAGACAGAGGGAGAGAGACGGGGTGCTTGGGAGTGTGTGAGAGAGCGCATCGTGGTGAGACATGTTTGCAGAATGAGTTTGTGCCCGGTGGTGTTATGTCCACAGAGCTGATATTTTCCCTGCATACAGGAATAATAATAATAATAAGGTGGATTCCGCTTTTGGAACGTGGCTCAGCTGTTCTGTTTATAGAGGAGAGATCCTCTGCTCTAACACCAGGGGCCTGGGCCCTTCCAGCACTCTCTCTGTCTCTCTCTCTTTCTCTCGCTGTCTCTCTCTCTGTCTCTCTCTCTCTCCTCTCTCCTCCTACTCTGTCTCTCTCTCCTCTCTCTCTCTCCCTACTCTTTCTCTCTGTCTCTCTCCTCTCCCTACTCTCTCTTTCTCTCTCTTTCCCTTCTCTCTCTCTCTCTCTCTCTCTCTCTCTCTCATTACTCTCTCTGTCTTTTCTATCGCTCTCTGTCTCTTTTCTCTTCTCTCTCTCTCTCTCTCTCTCTCTCTCTCTCTCTCTCTCTCTCCTCTCTCTCTCTCTCTCTCTCTCTTTCTCTCTCTCTCTTTCTCTCTCTGTCTCTCTCTTTCTCTCTCTCTGTCTCTCTCTCTCCTCCTACTCTGTCTCTCTCCTCTCTCTCTCTCCCTACTCTTTCTCTCTCTCTATCTCTCTCCCTACTCTCTCTCTCTCTCTCTCTCTCTTTCTCTCTCTTTCCCTACTCTCTTTCTCTCATTACTCTCTGTCTTTTCTATCTCTCTCTGTCTCTTCTCTCTCTCTCTCTCTATCTCTCTCTCTCTCTCTCTCTCTCTCTCTCTCTCTCTCTCCCTACTCTCTCTGTCTCTCTCCCTACTCTCTCTGTCTCTCTCTTCTCTCTATTTCTCTCTTATCTCTCTCTCCCTACTGTCTCTCCCTACTCTTTCTCTCTCTCTTTCTATCGTGCTCTTCTCTGTCTCTGTCTTTATGTCTCTCTCTCCCTACTCCGCCTCTCTCTCTCTCTCTCTCTCTCTCTCTCTCTCTCTCTCTCTCTCTCTCTCTCTTTATGTCTCTCTCTCCCTACTCTCTGCCTCTCTCTCTCTCTATTTCTCTATCTCTTTCTGTCTCTCTTTATCTCGCTCTCTTCTCCATCTACTCTCTGTCTCTTTTTCTCTCGCTCTCTTCTCTGTCTCTCTCCCTACTCAGTCTCTCCCTACTGTCTTTCTTTCTTCTCCCCCTCTCTTTTCTGTCTCTCCTTACTCTGTCTCTCCCTACTCTCTCTCTCCCCTACTCTCCCTCTCTCTCCCTACTCTCCCCCCCCCCCCCCCCAACTTGGCAGAGCGGCTACATCATGGTTGCACTCCCCCCCCCCCCTCCTTGGCAGAGCAGCTACCCCCCCCCCCCCCCCCCCAACTTGGAAGAGCAGCTACATCATGGTTTTTTTTCCCAGGATTTTGTTATTGTGTGCGTGTGTGCGTGTGGTTACGTGTGCGTCTCCCCTCTTTCATCTTATGTACTATATATTTGTCAGTGTGTGAGCGTAAGAAAGACGTCCCGGGTGACCAATAAAAATAAAAATTGATTTATGGCGCCGCCCTGCAGGCTCAGGCTCACCCCTGTTCCTCTTTCGACGGGAAGGCTCATGTCATTGGGACCCACTTCCCGTAAGCGGTCGCATCGGGAAGGAAATTAAACGGAGCCTCTCATATGTCGGATCATTTAACTCCTGATGATATAGCTCTGAGAGAGAGAGAGAGAATTTTTATTACGCTTTTAGTTTTAACCCTTTAAGACAATACAGAAGGTTAACCCTTTCACTGCCACACGACAAAGGGTTAACCGTCTGTAGTGTGGTAGTGAAAGGGTTAACCTTATGTAGTGTGGTTGTGAAAGGGTTAACGGTCTGTAGTGTGGTAGTAAAAGGGTTGACCTTATGTAGTGTGGTAGTGAAAGGTTAGCCCTCTGTAGTGTGGTAGTGAAAGGGTTGACCTTATGTAGTGTGGTAGTGAAAGGGTTAACGTCCCAGAAGTCTGCACCGTCTTTGGCCGTAACCCCTTCCGTTCCACTGCGGAAGATGATCGAAACGCAATACAAAACACTCAAACCTCACAGCACTTTTAATATGTTTCAAACAGAATCTGCAGCAGGTGGTAGTTGAGTGTTGTACCGGCTGGTACCTTGGGGGGGCGACAGTGGCTCGGGAGGTAGAGCAGTCGTCCCCTAAACTGCTCCTGATTGGTCTCCTCCGGCGCTGCGTGTGAGTGAACGGGTC
This sequence comes from Notolepis coatsorum, assembly GCF_963971535.1. Classification (NCBI taxonomy): domain Eukaryota; kingdom Metazoa; phylum Chordata; class Actinopteri; order Aulopiformes; family Paralepididae; genus Notolepis; species Notolepis coatsorum. The sequence goes on along the minus strand of NC_140178.1, from coordinate 106,561,911 downwards.
ACATGTGAGGAACAAAATGTAAAGTGGATAAAAGCGCTATATAAATGCACCATCTACCGTTTTGTAAATCTGCTGACCAGCCCTCTCTCTCTCTCTTTACACAAGGAATACCCAGTAACTAGGGGTGCAACAATTCGACCTCGCAATGATTCGATTCGATTACGATTCTTCAGGCAACGATTCAATGCATCATGAAATCTCTTAATTTGACCACGATTCGATTCGATTAATTTTCTATCAGTTAATTCCCCAAAAAAATGTGAATACACAAATGTGGCTGGGGGAACTGATTCACTCAGCATGAAGGGACTATAAGTCAATAAAAACAATACACAAAACGAATGATTAATTTCGATTATAATCGATTCTAACATATTCAAATCGATGCATCGAATCGAACACATTAGAATCGATGCATTTCGATTAATCAATGCGTCGTTACACCCCTACCAGTAACCCACCTCCTCTTGTACATAATGTTTAACGATGTCAATTTGATCTTATTTACCTACGTCGTTGTTTGCAGTTTATTTTTGTGGTTTTGTGCCGTCTTGTGTTTTGACCTCTTGGCCGGCGGCCAGGTCGTCGTCGTAAACTGGAATCTGTTCTCGACTGACGTTACCCGGTTAAAGGTGCTATAGATAACGATCAACCACTAGATGGCGCACTAGAGCACCGGCATGTCGTTTATCCAGTCGGATGTGTTCCACGTGGGGGGAAGTAGGGAAGGAGATACATGGGGATCAATGATCAACTCATTAATCAATCATTGTTTGGGGGGGAAAGAAATACTTTTATTCTGCACCTTTTATAAAAGCTGTGTAAATGTATTAATAATTACTAGTGCTGTCAATAGATAAAAAAAAATTAACTAATTCATCTCACAATTTTCTTTAATCTAGATTAAAATAGCATTTTAATAAAAAAAAATCTTTTAATACAGTTTCTCTCCTGTGAAATACAAATGTTCAACAATACCACCAACATTGACTCAGCTAGACCTCTTTCTTATATCCGCGGATTGAAGATTTTTCACTCCATAGATGAATCTAGATTAATTTATTTTAATGCTTTAAATAATTAAATTAATATCAAGTTAAAGCATTAACGTTGACAGCCCTAATAATGACTATATTATATTATATTATTATATATAAAAAAAAATGCTTGATATGGGTGTCTTGAAATATATTTTGAGCTACTGCCTGTAGTTTTCTCATTGTTGAATCAGCAGCCATTGTGTTTTATACCCCCCCCCCTCTCTCTTTCCCCCTACAGTGCCCCCCCCCCTCTCTGCCCGCCCTACATTCTTCCGCTCCTTTTAGAAACTTTGTGTTAAAATCGGAACATCAAACATGAAAAGGCTCATCATTAGGGAGACCTCAGAGAACTGGATGCGTGTTTTGAAATTAAGATTCATCATCGCAACGCGGGCTCGAGGCGGGAGATCAGTTGGAATGCATAATCATCCTAGCCCCCCAGGGAATCTAAAACGAGGCCACCGCTGTCGCGAGGGGCGACTGCAGAGAGCCGGGGTACCCTAACCGCAGCCTACCCTACATGTCTCTCTTGATGTCTCTCTCCACCAGCATCCCGTCACCATGTCGCTCTGTCTCAACCGTGAGGCTGAGGAGGATTCGTGTGTGTGTGTGTGTGTGTGTGTGTGTGTGTGTGTGTGTGTGTGTGTGTGTGTGTGTGTGTGTGTGTGTGTGTGTGTGGTGTGTGTGTGTGTGTGTGTGTGTGTGTGTGTGTGTGTGTGTGTGTGTGTGTGTGTGTGTGTGTGTGTGTGTGTGTGTGTGTGTGTGTGTGTGTGTGTGTGTGTGTGTGTGTGTGTGTGTGTGTGTGTGTGTGTGTGTGTGTGGCTTTGTTCAGATTTGGTCCACTCAGTCTGTCCCATGAGGCGTCGCACGTATGAGGCGTCTGGCAAGTTCATTTTGGGCCACAGTGTGTACGTGCCTCTGCATGGAAGGGAGATGTAGAGAACCTGGCGCTGTGGTGCCGGGAAAACAGCCTCTCCCTGAACGTCAGCTAAACAAAAGAGATGATTGTGGACTTTAGGAGGACGGGGGTCAGGGACTACAGCCCCCTCAGCATCGACGGGGCACCGGTTGAGAGAGTGAACAGCTTTAAGTACCTCGGAGTCCACATATCCGAGGACTTGACATGGACCGTCACCACACTAGGGCTGACCCCTATTAATCGATTAGTCGACTAATCGGTCGAAAGGAGCCGTAGTCGACTGGCCAACCTTTTAGTCTAATATAATAAAAAAAAAAAAAAAATTGTATCATTCTTTCCAAAAGAAAAGAGGCCTAGAAGCGTGGCTAACGCTAATGGCACGCATACCAGAGGCTAACTGCCTACGAAAACAGGCACAGAGGCACTGAAAGAGGATTTCACCCATCTAATGAACACACTAGACTAGACAAATATCATTTTCAGGTTGTATAATAGTATATACGTCCAAATCATGTTGTTTATCGAGTTATTGGCAACGGATCGATATCCATTGTGTCGAGCTCGAGTCCCGGGACCTATAGCGAGTGATCGGACCAAATTGAAATGAGCACCAGCGTCCACTTCCCTGTTTATGCCCTGGGCGATCTGCCGATCGGCCACCAGATGGCGCTCTTGAACCGTTAGAGAGTTGACAGGGGCTCACCAGTACATATAATGTCTCCGGGGGAGAAATATGATTTCGATCACAGATTTTTGAAATATTGATATCAATGACGCTGTACAGCGTCATCGGCAGAATAAGCATGGCGGGGAATGACACTGAAAAGCGTCAACGGCGATTAAAGGGTTAAGAGGAGGAGGAGGATAGGGCGGCTGGGTGGCGCAGTCGACATTGCGCTCGTCACCAACGCAAGAGACACCGGGTTCGACTCCGGCTGTCGTCGTTGCCTCCGGCTTGGGCCAGCCGTCATACTAACTCAATTGGCAGGGTTATAGGGTGGGAAGTCAAAGGGTGGTAGTCTGGTAGTTGTGGACAGCGACTCCTACAGGTCGGTTGGGGTCGCCTGCACAGCAGAGACAGGAAATGGCAGGGGTAGTGTGAGCCTCCCACACATTACACCTTGCCAATGAGAGTCCGCACTGGCAGGTGAAAAGATGTGACAGGCTGCCTCCTCGTGTATCGGAGGGGACACGTGATGCAAGGCTTCTATCCTCCCTACAACCGGCCAGTGGGGGGCATATGCGAGCAACGTCCAAAGACAGGGGAGGGGAGAATTGGCACAGCGGGTAATTGGGATGGGAGAAAAATAGAAAAAAAGTGGATAAAAAAAGAGCCGGAGGAGGGTGCCAGGAAAAATATATATATATAATATTTTTAAAACAAATTTAATTTTTTTTTTTTTTTTTTTTAACTTTTTTATCATTCCATTTGGGCTGTGGGGGGTGCTTAATGTCTGAAGGAGTCGACTGAAGGCTTCTTGTCCTCTGCAAAAGCATGCAATTGGTCCACTGATGGATACATCTTGATATTAGTCTAGTGCAGTGGTCACCAACCCGTCGATCTTGATCGACTGGTAGATCTTTGAGACCTTCCCTGTAGATCTTTCCCTGAAAAAAATAAATGTACGCATTTTTATTTTTTATTTTTTTAATCTTTCCCTGAGAGTCCACATTACAGTTCTACTTTTGTTTTGATGTGAAAAGTGATGCTGCATAAGATTACTGCACTTAGCACTGACTGAGAAAGTACATATTACAGTTCTACTTTGACAAACATTACAATTAGCATTTTCTAATGTTAATAATATGAGAGTCCACATTACAGTTCTACTTTTGTTTTGATGTGAGAAGTGATGCTGCATAAGAGGACTGCACTTAGCACTGACTGAGAAAGTACACATTACAGTTCTACTTTATAAAATGCTAATTGTAAATATGTTTGGCAATGTTAATTAATAGGAGAAGGTCATTACAGTTCTACTTTTGTTTTGATGTGAAAAGTGATGCTGCATAAGATGACTGCACTTAGCACTGACTGAGAAAGTACACATTACAGTTCTACTTTATAAAATGCTAATTGTAAATATGTTTGTCAATGTTAATAATATGAGAAAGTCCACATTACAGTTCTACTTTTGTTTTGATGTGAAAAGTGATGCTGCATAAGATGACTGCACTTAGCACTGACTGAGAAAGTACACATTACAGTTCTACTTTATAAAATGCTAATTGTAAATATGTTTGTCAATGGTTAATAATATGAGAAAGTCCACATTACAGTTCTACTTTTGTTTTGATGTGAAAAGTGATGCCGCATAAGATGACTGCACTTAGCACTGATTGAGAAAGTACATATTACAGTTCTACTTTGACGTTTTAATGTTGGACCAAAGCATTGCATGTAATTAGAATACAGGCAAATAAAAGTAATTTAGTTTAAAGTACAATCTTGGCTGTCTTTTTCTCTCAACGCTTCAATAGGTAGATCTTGCCTTCACCAAAAAAAAAAAAAGTGATCTTGGGCTTAAAAAGGTTGGTGACCACTGGTCTAGTGTGTTCATTAGATGGTGAAATCCTCTTTCAGTGCATCTGTGCCTGTTTTCGTAGGCAGTTAGCCTCTGGTATGCGTGCCATTAGCGTTAGCCACGCTTCTAGGCCTCTTTTCTTTTGGAAAGAATGATACAAAAATAAAAAAATATTAATAATTTTTTTTTAATTATATTAGACTAAAAGGTTGGCCAGTCGACTACGGCTCCTTTCGACCGATTAGTCGACTAATCGATTAATTGGGGTCAGCCCTAGTGTGGTCCATGTCAAGTCCTCGGATATGTGGACTCCGAGGTACTTAAAGCTGTTCACTCTCTCAACCGGTGCCCCGTCGATGCTGAGGGGGCTGTAGTCCCTGACCCCCGTCCTCCTAAAGTCCACAATCATCTCTTTTGTTTAGCTGACGTTCAGGGAGAGGCTGTTTTCCCGGCACCACAGCGCCAGGTTCTCTACATCTCCCTTCCATGCAGAGGCACGTACACACTGTGGCCCAAAATGAACTTGCCAGACGCCTCATACGTGCGACGCCTCATGGGACAGACTGAGGCCCCGTCCACACGAACGCTGGGTTTAATGTAACCGTGATTGTATGTGCGCAGTTGCACTGTTCGGCCACACACAACCGGGGATTTGCTACGCTGCAACCGCGGTCTTTTGAAACCGGTGGCCAGGGTGGAGTTGTGCGGTTTTGCAGTTGCGTGTGGGCATAGCAACCGAGGTTATTCCCAGTGTTTACAGCAGAGCTGTCGCAATTATTCCCCATGTTCACGGCAGACCGCGGGGTAGAGAGATTAGAGCAGAGCCAACAACACCAGTGTTTACAGCAGAGCTGTCCCAAGTAGCGTTATATGAAAATGATTGTAACAAACTTTTGTTCAAAACGTATCGTCTGTGTTGAAGAGTGTTGTGATCGACTGATGTCTGTTGACGCTCAGAGTAAACATGTAGCTGCAGCTAAACTAAACTCATGTGTTGTCAAGTTATTGTTATAACTTATAAGGAACCCAGTCCAGACTGCATCCCCTTAACAATTGTTTGTATTGAGCCGTATTGTATTGTACCCATTCTGCAATCTGTTAAATAACGTTTACATCCATTTCATATCGGTAACGTTACTTCTTCTTCTTCAGTTAATTAATGGCAGATCGCGACCCAACAGGAAGTTTAGTGAGCGTTCAGTCTTTTCTGATTGGTTGAAATGGCCTTCATGTCTGAACAACATCGCCGCCTACTGCTTTGGCATTGTATTACATTGTACTAAATGTATCGGTTGCTGCAATAGGGTCCAGCTGCAGACTCGGAGCCTCGAGGTCCAGATTGGTACTTCCGGCGGCCACTTCGAGATACTTCCGCATTAGTCCTGTGGCCGCCGGAAGTACCAATCTGGACCTCGAGGCTCCGAGTCTGCAGCTCGACCCTACTCGGTTGCTGGGTTCCAGCTCTGCCCGTGAGTACGCAGTTATACACGGTTGTCCACCTGTGTTCACCGTGTGGACGGAGTTTTATTTTTTCAAACTTCGGTCATATTAAATCCAAACTCTCGTGTGGACAGGGCCTGAGTGGACCAAATCTGAACAAAGCCACACACACACACACACACACACACACACACACACACACACACACACACACACACACACACACACACACACACACACACACACACACACACACACACACACACACAATCGAAGTAAAAAAAAAAAATCGACTAATAGGGGTCAGCCCTACTAATTTGCATATATAAACATACAATTCAGAAAACTTGCAATATATTTTTTCTTAGTCGTTATGTACATAACAAACTGGGAAAGTTTCATAGTGATATCTATTCAAATATTTGTTTTGCCTATTAGGCGGTACTGTCTCGTCTTAAGCATTTCAGACATGGCTATCTTTAGACAATCCAGTGGTGGAGGGACATTATAACATTCCCTGTCACACATGCACTAAAAAGGATACAGCCACGTTGTAAATGAAGAAAACTGTAACCAGGCAGAAACTAGTGTCTTCATTTAAAAAAAAAAAAAAACGTAATGACAAACTCACTCCTACCGAAAAAGACCACAAAAAAAAGCCAATTCTACGATTTTTTTTCCACGAAAGTGCAGTAGAATTCCCCAGCCGTTGCTTCCGTCTGGCTTCCTGGAAGTTCCTGCAGGATGAGCGCCCGGGTTATCGCCACGAGCTGTGGTCTCTCCACCAGTCCCGATTGGCCTCCTCCTCGTCTGCCATTGTCTCCCAGCCATCACCATTCCAGCGGTTTGGTCTTTATCTGTTTTCAGCTCTCCGCTGTAATTCTGGCCCTTGTATATTTTCACATGGAGCCTGTACAGAGGCCTAATTGCAGCGTTGGCTTCCTGCTGTGCAGCTTGCTGGTTTAACCCTTTCACTGCCACACGACAGAAGGTTAACCCTTTACTGTCACACAACCGCCGGTCGCCGGTTAACCTTCTGCCATGTGGCAGTGAAAGGGTTAACCGGCTGTCGTGTGGCAGTGAAAGGGTTAATCTTCTGTGTATTGTCGCAGTGAAAGGGTTAACCGTTTTGGTAGTGCTGCAGTGAAAGGGTTAAACGGAGCTTCTCGCAGCAGGAGGGTCTGTAGGTCTGCTTCCCCCCGGCAGACCAGAGGGACATTATAGAGACCATTATGCCATTTGGAAGAATCGATGAATCGGGACAAAATTATCTAAAAATATCGATATTTTTATTGGTATTTTTTTTATTTATTTTTTGATCTTTTTCCCCCTCCTTTTTCCTCCGTTTTTCCTCGATGTTAGTCGTTATGCCAATTCCCAATCCCCTTCCTGGTCGCTGCGCACCTACCCCCTACGGTCGGTCTGGGAGAGTGGAGGCTATCACGTTCTTCCTCCGACACATGTGTAGCCAATCAACCGCTTCTTTTCACCTGGCAGTGCGGACTCTCACTGAGCGGGTGTAACGTGTGGAAGGATCACACTACCCCCCTTAGATCCTATCCTCGCTGAGCAGGCGCCCTGACCGAACTGTAGGAGTCGCTGTTTTACAATGACCAGGACCCACCCACCAGCTTTCCCACCCCTAACACTGCCAATTGTGTTAGTATGAACGACCAGCCAAGCTGGTAGCAATGCCGAGAGCTGGGCTCGAACCCAGCATCTCCTGCACTAGTGTCGAGCGCCTTGCCCACTGCGCCACTTAGCCGCCCTATTGGTATTTCTTTTTGAATACTTAAAAAAAAGTATTATGTAAACAACAAATCTGTTTATTTTGCAGCAATTCTTTGTCGTTGCCGCCGTCTTTAGTGTTACAGATTTCCCCCATTCAAAACTACCACAGTGATCCTTTTATCTCTGTGGTCTCTGGATGTGATATTGAATGCACAGTGCAGAGTTGCAATTCAACTGAATTTACATGAAATGGGGATGTTTTAATTAAACGTGCCACAAGACCTAGTATTTTAGTATAAAGTATTTAAAAAAAGAAAAGTGGCGCAGTGGGCAAGGCGCTCGCCACTAACGCAGGAGAGACTGGTATCGAGCCCTGCTCTCTGCGTTGCTACCGGCTTGGCCGGCCGTCATACTAACACAATTGGCAGTATTAGAGGGTGGGAAAGCCGGTGGGTGGGGATTGGACGTTGTGGACAGCGACTCCTACAGGTCGGTTGGGTGACGCCGGTAGGGCGGAAACAGGAAGTGTCAGGGGCAGCATGAGCCTCCCACGCGTTACTCCTCGCCACAGAGTTTGAGCTGTTGCGGTGAAAAGATGCGACAGGCTGCCTCCTCGTGTACCGGAGGGGACATGTGATGCAAGGCTTCTATCCTCACTACAACCGACCAGTGGGAGGCATAGTCTAGCAACGTTCAAGCCAGGGGAGGGGAGAATTGGAAATACGAAATTGGGGAGAAAATGGGGAACTACCACAAATGGGGAAAATGAGAAAATGGGGAGAAAAAGTGCATAAAAAAAAAAGTATTAAAAAAATTATAATTTTTTTTATAATTAAATGTGTACACATGCAAAATATCGATAAGTGATGCCACTTATCGATTTCACACAGTTATCGATAATTATTCATTGAGTGGTCTCAGCCTTATAGAGGCTTAGGCATTGTGTGTGCCATGTCATCTCCCCTCCCTCTCCGTCAGACACACAGACGCTCGTTCGTCTCGTCACTGGCCTCTCTGGTCTCCTTGTCTTCCTGTCTCGTTTATTATTCAGTCCCTGGCGTCACGCCAAGTCCATTCCGCTGGCGACATCTTCTTCCGACCTACTTCCGGGTTTAAACCAATGTGGCGAACTGATGTTTTTTTTTCGTTCTTTTTTAAAGCTGACGTTTGCATCTTGAAATGCTGACGTCAATCTGTCGTTGGAATGAATTGGAGAGAAAAAAATCGAAACTACTGAACGGATGACGGGATAAATAGTTCAGCGAGGAGAATGAGAGAGACGGTGCTTCATGGAGATGCGTCTCCTGGCTCCTTGTTCTGTGCTACCATGCATGGTAGTTCTGTGGTGTTAGGTGGTAGTTCTGGGATGTTAGGTGGTAGTTCTGTGGTGTTAGGTGGTAGTTCTGGGATGTTAGGTGGTAGTTCTGGGATGTTAGGTGGTAGTTCTGTGGTGTTAGGTGGTAGTTCTGGGATGTTAGGTGGTAGTTCTGGGATGTTAGGTGGTAGTTCTGTGGTGTTAGGTGGTAGTTCTGTGGTGTTAGGTGGTAGTTCTGTGGTGTTAGGTGGTAGTTCTGTGATGTTAGGTGGTAGTGGTGTGATGTTAGGTGGTAGTTCTGTGGTGTTAGGTGGTAGTTCTGTGATGTTAGGTGGTAGTGGTGTGATGTTAGGTGGTAGTTCTGTGGTGTTAGGTGGTAGTTCTGTGGTGTTAGGTGGTAGTTCTGGGATGTTAGGTGGTAGTTCTGGGATGTTAGGTGGTAGTTCTGGGATGTTAGGTGGTAGTTCTGGGATGTTAGGTGGTAGTTCTGTGGTGTTAGGTGGTAGTTCTGGGATGTTAGGTGGTAGTGGTGTGATGTTAGGTGGTAGTTCTGTGATGTTAGGTGGTAGTTCTGGGATGTTAGGTGGTAGTTCTGTGGTGTTAGGTGGTAGTTCTGGGATGTTAGGTGGTAGTTCTGGGATGTTAGGTGGTAGTTCTGTGGTGGTGGTGTGATGTTAGGTGGTAGTTCTGGGATGTTAGGTGGTGGTCTGTGATGTTAGGTGGTAGTTCTGGGATGTTAGGTGGTGGTCTGTGATGTTAGGTGGTAGTTCTGGGATGTTAGGTGGTAGTGGTGTGATGTTAGGTGGTAGTTCTGGGATGTTAGGTGGTAGTGGTGTGATGTTAGGTGGTAGTTCTGTGGTGTTAGGTGGTAGTTCTGGGATGTTAGGTGGTAGTTCTGGGATGTTAGGTGGTAGTTCTGGGATGTTAGGTGGAAAACAAATGCTGTTTTCAAATCAATGATTGTTTAATAATCGTGATTTCAATATCAAATCAAAATGATCTTGATTATGATTCTCACAGTAATCGAGCAGCCCTAGTGCTAAATAACGGGCCCTGCATTCCTCACGGTCACTACTAGGGTTGGGTACCTTTCACATTTGAACCGGTACCTGTTAATCGATACCGGTATCCAACGGTACCTTTTTTCGGTACTTTAGCCTCTAAAAATGTAATCTACCTACCTCAGTTGTGAGAAAAAAAATCCAAACTTCAAATAACCACACTTTTGACTAGAGTTGTTCCGATACCGATACCAGTATCGGAAATGCCGCCGATACTGCCTAAAATGCTGGTATCGGTATCGGCAAGTACACGTGAATTGTAGCCTCCGATCCCATGATGTAATTTATCTCCTGCCGAGTCCTGCGGAGAGTGAGGATTATAAAATGAACATGTTTTAAAGTGTGATGCTGTGTCATTTTAACAGCAGATACACTTTCTTAAATTCCATTGTCCCCGACAGTGCTGGTGTGACGGGGAGCTCGGACGGGATGTGTTTTGCTGGTGTTATGATAGCATTAGCTGGAAAGATAGCTAGTTGGAACAACATCCGCTTTAACGTTACATCAAATCAGATGATCGCCTGTCCTTTCTCCAGGACCTAACACTGTCCGTGACCGGCTATCAACAATAATGCACCCACGGTGAATTGTATAAGTAGCTACTGACTAGCGTTAGCTGACTATTACTAACGTTATCAAATGTCAATGCGGGAAGACGAGCTAGGTCAGTTAGCTTAGCTTGATAACGTTACCGTGTCTAAAGTTGGTGCTATTCATAATCCAGCAATAATGGCTGCAGACCTGCAAGCAAAGTACAGCAAGTGCCAAAGGATAAGAGTCTGAGGCGGAGTTTCAAAAGAGAATGTTGAATATTTATTTTGCATCAAAAATCACAACATGAACGTTCTATCTCCCACTAGCTTACAGACTGAATAGGGTATATCTGCAGAGCCACTGAGTAGCGAGTGCAACACCGTTTAATGTCCGTGTGGATCATTGGAGTAGGGTATATCTGCAGTGCTGCAGCCCATACTCATTGATTAATAATACTAATACAAATCTATACAATCACCTGTTGTTGAATAAATACCATTACTTTCTAGTTATGACAAAAAAAACAGTATAACAGTATCTGTAAAAAAAAAAAAAAAAAAAGTATAATTTATATAATTTTTTTATTTTTATTTTTTTATGTATGCACTGGTATCGGATAAATATCGGTATCGGCCGATACCCAAAGCTTAGGTATCGGAATCGGATCGGAAAGGGAAAAATGGTATCGGAACATCTCTACTTTTGACCGTTTTCGGTTTGCCATTGCCCCGACTGCTTTGTTGTTGAATCAAGTCAAATCCTAGGTAAGCGTATATTGTGCATGTGAACGTGCGTGCGGCACACTTCATAGGTTTCGTTTCGTAAACATTGACGTTGTCAAATTTTTTTTTTTTTTGAAATAACAAAACAAAATCTTTTTTTTTACAGTAACGAAATGTGGCACCGACGGATCTCACGTGAATCGGTACTCTGTAGTACCGACGTGATTCGGTAGGTACCTTTTTAAAAGTACCTAATTCGGTACCCATCCCTAGTCACTACTGCTTAGCTAGCTCCTTCTCCTCACGACGAAAGACCCTGACGGAAAGCAAACAAGTCTATCGCCGGCTTTCATTCAAACGGACAGACTTCAAGCTACTTCTGTCGCGTGCAAACGGGAATCGCTGTTACAAAGGCGGCAAGCTAGCGGCGTCCTTGTTGCCTAGCAACATACGTTGAATATACCTTGAGTCCCTGGTGGGGGGGGGGGGGGGGGGGGGGTACAAGGCATTGTGGGAAACTAAGAATACTGTCACCTGTTCTTCTCAACTGCTCTCCACGCTACTTACCCCCCATCACAGCCTCCCAGTGCTACACACACACACACACACACACACACACACACACACACACACACACACACACACACACACACTGCTTCACTTCACTCTCTCTGCCTGTTAATAATTAATTAGATCACTGTAGTTGGAGTGGAGAGTGAGGTGTTGAAGACTCTCTCAGGGTCCCGTGTGTGTGTATTGATGCGCGCGCGTGTGTGTGTATTGATGCGTGTGGTGTGTGTGTGTATTGATGCGTGTGTATTGATGTGTGCATGCGTGTGCGTGCTGAGGAAGAGAGAGCGACCGAGAGGGAGATGCAGACCAGATGTTTCACTGGAACGTAACACATTCTCAGGGATGTTTGCGGAAAGAAATTCTTCCTAGTCTGTGGAGCATGTCCCACCCCCCACCACCCCACCACCACCCCCCCTCCCCAAAGAGAGGTTTTTGATCAACTTTAGTCGTCTGTCTGTTCTCTCTCCTCCTCCTCCTCCTCCTCTGTTCTCTCTCCTCCTCCTCCATCTTTCGACGGCGCTTCTCTCATTAATCAACCCCCGCACGCTCCCCCCCCCCCCCCCCCCCCCGTGTATCTGTAAACACCCGCGCTGATGATGCGTCTCTCTCACACGCGGCCTGTGATTTGTGCGTTGTGATGTAGTCGACACGGCACTTTCATGTGTAGACGGTGTGTGCGTGTGTGTGTGTGTGTCCTGGTCTCCTCTCCTAGCAGGATACACTGTTTCGGCGCCCGACCTGAAGTGTGCGTGTGTGTGTGTGTGTGCGTGTGCGTGTGTGTGTGTGTGTGTGTGTGTGTGCGTCAGGGGGGCGGCGGGGGGGGGCGGAGGAGCAGATGAATAGCAGTGGCTGTAGATTCAATGGCTTAAGCCGCAGTCTGCCCCTATGGGTGTTGCCTTTTGTCTGTTTGTGTTAGCAAAGTAAAGTCTGAGCACTTTCACCTGCACGTGAGTCGTGAGGGCATTAGGCGAGCGGGCCCCTACAGAGGGGGGGGGGGGGGGGGGGGGGGGGGGAAGCACTCGCACACTCTGCCTCGGGGCTCGCGACGAGACACGGGGCAGACTTCCCCCCCCCCTGGTGGTGGGTGTGAAACGGACTCACATGGTGGTCGTCGTCGCACCACACAGCCGTGGTGTTCAGATTGGTGTGAAGCTGCTCATTGCACACACTCACTTTAAACAAACACTCACTGTTTAGACACTTTAACACTATCACTACATTATATTTATCTATTTATTAAAGAGATTTGCACTACGTTCAGACCCCATTTTGCATTTGCACCTTGCCTTAACGTTTTTGTACCTCGTTGTCTGCATTTGTACCTCCATTGTTGTCTGCATTTTTACTCACTGTGCTTAGATTGTACTTACTTAGGTTGTACTTTAGCTTGTATATTGTATAGTGTTATTCCTCTTTTACTACTTATTTTTTTACTGTATGAAGCACATTCTCAGGGGCTCATGCAGAACCAAGCATTTCACTGTAGAGTACATGCACCTTATACGTGACAAATAAAAACAAACTTGAAACGTGGCTGGTTCCAGCAGGAGGTAGTATTAGGATCAGCCGGTACTGACTGAGAGTGAGGCTGGTACCAGCAGGAGGTAGTATTAGGATCAGCCGGTACTGACTGAGAGTGAGGCTGGTACCAGCAGGAGGTAGTATTAGGATCAGCCGGTACTGACTGAGAGTGAGGCTGGTACCAGCAGGAGGTAGTATTAGGATCAGCCGGTACTGACTGAGAGTGAGGCTGGTACCAGCAGGAGGTAGTATTAGGACCAGCCGGTACTGACTGAGAGTGAGGCTGGTACCAGCAGGAGGTAGTATTAGGACCAGCCGGTACTGACTGAGAGTGAGGCTGGTACCAGCAGGAGGTAGTATTAGGATCAGCCGGTACTGACTGAGAGTGAGGCTGGTACCAGCAGGAGGTAGTATTAGGATCAGCCGGTACTGACTGAGAGTGAGGCTGGTACCAGCAGGAGGTAGTATTAGGATCAGCCGGTACTGACTGAGAGTGAGGCTGGTACCAGCAGGAGGTAGTATTAGGACCAGCCGGTACTGACTGAGAGTGAGGCTGGTACCAGCAGGAGGTAGTATTAGGACCAGCCGGTACTGACTGAGAGTGAGGCTGGTACCAGCAGGAGGTAGTATTAGGACCAGCCGGTACTGACTGAGAGTGAGGCTGGTACCAGCAGGAGGTAGTATTGGGATCAGCCGGTACTGACTGAGAGTGAGGCTGGTACCAGCAGGAGGTAGTATTGGGATCAGCCGGTACTGACTGAGAGTGAGGCTGGTACCAGCAGGAGGTAGTTTTCAAGTTTCTTTAATAGTTGTCATACAGAAGTACAGAATACTTTCATACAAAATGCTTCTTACTGTTACGCTCCAGAGACTGTGCTAGACAAGATAAGGTAGTACTAGGACCAGCCGGTACTGACTGAGAGAGTGAGAGTGAGGCTGGTTCCAGCAGGAGGAGGGCTGCTGCCTGATTCTTGCTCAAATGTGAATCACGATTTTTCTCTCTTAAGAATTGAGATCACGATTCTCTCACATGATTCTTATTTTTTCAATAAAATCATTTATTGCACTCAACGGACAACATAACATAATATGAAAGTGCTTGACTTAAACTTAAAAGTCTAGCGGTCGGGTGGCGTAGCGGATATTGCGCTTGTCACCAATGCAGGAGACGCTGGGTTCGAGCCCAGCTCTCGGCGTTGCTACCAGCTTGGCTGGCCGTTCATACTTATACAATTGGCAGTATTAGGGGGTGGGAAAGCTGGCGGGTGGGAATCGGACGTTGTGGACAGCGACTCCTACAGGTCAGGTCTCGGCGCCTGCTCAGCGGGGCAGGACTTGGTGGAGATAGCGTGCCCTCCCACGCGTTACACTCCACCAATGAGAGTCCTCGCTGCCAAGTGGGAAGAACGTCACTGGCTTGACGGCGCACGTCTCGAAGGAAGCGTGCGTTCGACATCAGGACACCCTTGTACCGACTCGTGGGAGAACATGCGTACAACAACCAGGGGGGGGGGGGGGGGAATTGGCACAATGACTAATTGGGACGGGGAGAAAATCAGAGAAAAATAGGAGAAAGAGAAGGTTAAAAAAAATTATACTTAAAAGTCTCTTGTAACATACAAAATAACTCAAGTCAGAATCGCCATTAAAAATAAAAAAAAAGTTAAGTAAATTCTTTTTTTAAATAAAGTAAATTTTTTTTACAAGAAAAGAAATCGTCATAATTTAGAAATGAGATTGCATAGGTCTATGAAACTGAAGTCGGCCTTCGTAGACGTGAGTAAAATGTAACAACAAGTACTAAGTCGTCCTAGATGCTGAATGTGGTTTTGGAAGAATTGCTTTTAGATGTGCCACCAGGGCACCTGGGCACCCAGCAACCCGGCGGTCCCCAGGCGGGAATCGAACCCAGGACCTTCTTGCTGTGAGGCTATATGGCTCACTGTCACATGATTGATGAGAACATGAAAGAAATGGCACTTCATATCAAAAAGGTCACCTGATCTACACAGACACACAAGCGGTGGGATGAAAGGGGTCTCTGTCTGTCTGTCTGTCTGTCTGTCTGTCTATCTATCTGTCTGTCTGTCTGTCTGTCTGTCTGTCTGTCTGTCTGTCTGTCTGTCTGTCTGTCTGTCTGTCTGTCTGTCTGTCTGTCTGTCTGTCTGTCTGTCTGTCTGTCTGTCTGTCTGTCTGTCTGTCTGTCTTTCTCTCTGTCTCTCTGTCTCTCTGTCTCTCTCTCTCTCTTATGTCTCTCTCTCTCTCTCTCTCTCTCTCTCTCTCTCTCTCTCTCTCTCTCTCTCTCTCTCTCAGAGCCATATGAAATCCGTTTTATTTTTTTCCAAATTCCATTTTATTTTTTTCCAAATTCAGTTTTTTTCCGTTTTAATATTTCAGAATTCTGTATTTTGCTTTGTACGCTCATTTTACCATCAGAAATAGTGTCTAATAAGTGGGAATGAATAAATGTCCACAATTTAATAAGATATAACAGTCCATTTAATAGGGCTGTCTTAAATACTTCGAAGCTTCGTTCGATGGGCATGGGATTCGAATATGAAAAAATAAATAAATAAAAATAAAAAAAATTATATATATATATATTTTAGCAAAATAAACTCTGCCTCTCTTTGTTAACTACAACAAGCAATGCTGTTTGTTATTTAAGATGAGGTCGGACTCGGCACTGACTTATTTGTGTTCATTGTGCTGCTTTTATAAAGCCTCAAATGACGACTTACAATATTTCATGAAAGCAAAGTGTTTTGTTTGTCTAAGATTTAAAAAGGTTTAAACTTTACAGCACTGACAAAGTTGAACAAAGTGCTGTACAAGTCCCACAACATAAAAGAAAGAAAAAGTAAAAAAAAAAAAAAAAATTATTAATTTTTTTTATAGTTGATTCCATTTTTATTGCTCAATTCCGCGATTCCGTCCGCGATTCCGTGATCGCGGATTCCATATGGCTCTACTCTCTCTCTCTCTCTCTCTCTCTCTCTCTCTCTCTCTCTCTCTCTCTCTCTCTCTCTCTCTCTCTCTCTCTCTCTCTCTCTCTCTCTCTCTCTCTCTCTCTCTCTCTCTCTCTCTCTCTCTCTCTCTCTCTCTCCCTCTCCGTTAGCCTCAGCAGCAGTCACCTGCATGGTTCTCCTCAGCTCTGCTGCTACAGGCTGCTGTGGTTCTGGAGGGTTCTCCTCAGCTCTGCTGCTACAGGCTGCTGTGGTTCTGGAGGGTTCTCCTCAGCTCTGCTGCTACAGGCTGCTGTGGTTCTGGAGGGTTCTCCTCAGCTCTGCTGCTACAGGCTGCTGTGGTTCTGGAGGGTTCTCCTCAGCTCTGCTGCTACAGGCTGCTGTTGTTCTGGAGGGTTCTCCTCAGCTCTGCTGCTACAGGCTGCTGTGGTTCTGGAGGGTTCTCCTCAGCTCTGCTGCTACAGGCTGCTGTTGTTCTGGAGGGTTCTCCTCAGCTCTGCTGCTACAGGCTGCTGTGGTTCTGGAGGGTTCTCCTCAGCTCTGCTGCTACAGGCTGCTGTGGTTCTGGAGAGTTCTCCTCAGCTCTGCTGCTACAGGCTGCTGTTGTTCTGGAGGGTTCTCCTCAGCTCTGCTGCTACAGGCTGCTGTGGTTCTGGAGGGTTCTCCTCAGCTCTGCTGCTACAGGCTGCTGTGGTTCTGGAGGGTTCTCCTCAGCTCTGCTGCTACAGGCTGCTGTGGTTCTGGAGGGTTCTCCTCAGCTCTGCTGCTACAGGCTGCTCTGGTTCTGGAGGGTTCTCCTCAGCTCTGCTGCTACAGGCTGCTCTGGTTCTGGAGGGTTCTGCTCAGCTCTGCTGCTACAGGCTGCTCTGGTTCTGGAGGGTTCTGCTCAGCGCTGCTGTGGTTCTGGAGAGACTGAAACTCTGCTCATCCTCTGCCTTGCTGATAATGATGGATCTGAAACATTTCAGTGAGCAAATGAGCGCGACACGTTTTGAGATGATGATCATAATAATAATGAGCTTTAGTTTCCACCTTTCATATTAGAATTGCAGCCTAAAGTGCTTCACAGCAGTAAAATGCGTAAGTGGACATAAAACGGATATAAATGGACATGGGCATAAAAGGAGCATAACATTGACGGAATAAAAGCAATGCATAAAGAGCAGACATAAAAATAGACATAACATTTGCATAAAATAGACGGAATAAAAGCAGCGCAATAAAATAGCTCATTTACAGTACAATAATCACAGTGTGGATGTAATGCATCATGGTACGTTTTTAGCTTACTTTTGAAAACATTTAGTTAGCTAGCCTAGCCTCCCTAGATTAGATTAGATTGTACTTTATTGTCATCATATTTGCATACCATGAGATTTGGGACTCAAACTTAAGGTGCATTAGTGGAAGCAAATATAAAAAAAAAGTTATAAAAGAGAAATATACTATACAATAAAACAATGTTTCAATACTGTACAATATACTAAATAACAATCCCAGTGTCAGACGGTAGTGGGTGGGTATTGCACTGTGGATATTAGGGATGGGTACCGAATTCGGTACTTTTGAGGTACCGAACCGAAACACGTCGGTACTACCGAGTATCGAACAAGTGAGATACAAAAAAAAAAAAAAAAAATTAATAAATTTTTTTTAACTTTTTTCTTTTCATGTCAACGTTCACATGCACAATATATGCTTACCTAGGATTTGACTTGATTCAACAACAAAGCAGTCGGAGCAATGACAAGCCGAAAACTGTCGAAATTGTAGTTATTTGAAGTTTGGATTTTTTTTTTTACGACTGAGGTAGGTAAATTAAATTTCTTGAGACTAAAGTACCGAAAAAAGGTACCGTTGGGTACCGGTATCGATTCACAGGTACCGGTACCGGTATCGGTTCAAATGTGAAAGGTACCCATCCCTAGTGGATATGGCACTTGAGGGGCAGGATGTTGCACAGTGTGGGAGGAGGGAGAAGGGGTGAGTTATTGGTGCATGTTAGAGTTCAAGGTGGTGATGGCTCTGGGGAAGAAACTGTCTCTGAGCCTGTTTGTTCTGACTCTGATGCACCTGTAACGCCTGCCCGATGGCAACAGGTCCAACAGTTGTGAGCTGTCCTCCTTGGTAATGTTTTTTTTGCCGTGTTGAGGCAGCGGGAGTTGTGCAGTTAGTCCTTCAGGGAGGGGAGGGGGCAGCCGATGATTCTCTGTGCCCAGTTTATGACCCTCTGAATGGCCTTTCTGTCCGGTTCAGTGCAGCTGGCGTACCTGGCTCCTAATGTCCATAGGTATGATGATGTCATACATAGGCCTAACTAGGGATCTAGCGATCAGGGCTGTCCTAAGACTAAACCCATTCTTGTACGGTCGTGGGTTCTGTCGACGAATCGATCAATTCGATTTAGTTGAGAAATCGGTCGAATTGTGAGTCTTCCAGGCGCAGCGAGGCGGAAGGCCCTCTTTTTTTTAATCCCGTGCTTACGAGAGATGTACTTAGCATTTTTCTTTGTCATTTCGCCGACACTGTAAATGAGTATTAACTACTCAGTGTATTTATCAAGTATAAATAAAGATTGAATACATTTTTCATGGAATAGCCTAAACTCGCTCAAAAGACAAAAAAGCATAATAATCAACTAATTGACTTGTAGTAGACATTGACAACAGTATTCAACGATCTCTACAAACTATACAATACAAGGTAAAAAAACATGGATAATATAGATATATTCTACAGTGTAAATAGCAGCACTATGTGTGTGTGTAATAAGTGTGCTTGTGTGGCGTGTAAGGGTAGTGAAAGGGTTAACCTTCTGTAGTGTGGTAGGGTTACAGTGCTTTTGTGCGTATGCTCGTGTGATCATTTATACAGTCTGTCCGTCGGTATACAGTCTTTTTGCCCGGTGGAAGTAGCTGTTCAGTGTTCTCTCTCACATGTGTGGTATCAAACCAAGTTTGTGACTTCAGGAACTGAATCGCAACGGCGTTTTTTTAACCGTATCATCTCCTACACTACAACAACCTCCCCGCACACAGCCGTACACACGGAAGCCAAGCAGCCCGTCTGGGAGTTCTCTCCATGTGAAGTAACCCTCCACCCCCCCCCCCCCCCCCCCTCTCTTCTCTTTCAGTACTCTGCGCCAAAAACCTGGTGAAGAAAGACTTCTTTCGTAAGTAACCTCTTTTTTTCGTCTGTAATTCTTTTATCACCACCACCACTTCTCTGGCTAAACCACCCGTGTTGCTTCAGGGGGGTGGGGTGGCAGGGAGAGATAAGTAGACCCCCCTCCCGTGAGAGATGTGAAATACGGGTCAACCCGGGACGTTAAGACGGACGGGGGGGGGACGGGGGGGGGGGGGGCACACGCGGCACCAGAGAGGAGGAAAGGGCTGCGGTGTCCTCCGGGAAATAACCCAGACGAGCGCATTGTCTTCATAACTCCAGACTCCATATGGATACCCAAGAGTTATTGTTTACATTTTTTATTTGCGACACAAACATATAATAATAATTATAATTTTATATATTTTTTCTCTCTCTCTCTCTCTGCCCTTTATTGGAATGCGTGGCACCAAGGTCACGGAGACGTCATATGCACGTCGGCGTTATTATTGACGTACATGTTCTACATGGTAGAGCTGTTTCTCCGAAGCCCGTTTTTTGGGATTCGAACTTCGCCAGGGTTTTATTTATTTATTTATTTTTAATTATGTTTTTGGTAGATTTTTATTTGTTTGTACTACCGGGCAGTCCGGTAGAGAGAGAGAGAGAGAGAGAGGAAGAACGGGAGACATTCGGCAAAGGATGCCGAGTCCGGGAATCGAACCTGGGTCGACGGCTTTGCGACGCAGCGCGTTACATGGGTCGCCACTTGGGTGCCCCGCCAGGGTTTTTTGAACGGACGTTCGAACCATCGTTTTTTTAATCATGCAAAAAATTTGCTCCTAGATAATTGTTCTGGTTCAGTACTGTCGAGTCTTGACTTTAAGCACACAGCGCACATTTACGCTTATAACGCAGCGCATATGTGCATATTGCTGCAGTTATTAAGAGTAGTAGTACCTACATACTGGTCACGGGAGGCTTCAATAACGTTTGAATGATAATACATTTGTTGAAACAACATCTTTGTTTGACGACGGCTCCTGCTATCTTAACGTTAGGCAGCCAAACGTGCATAGCTTAACACTTTCTTCGCCAGGCTTATGTACATCATTATACCATCCTCTGTCAGCTCTATTTGTCTATGGAGAAGTTCCCCTTCTTTGCAGGGCTATAACTTTTTAAATTGTATTGCTAAATTGACATTACTATGGCCCATTCAACATCAAGTATCTATTGTTCAGGGTGTAGCAACGTTATACTTTTTCATTCACATATTCATACTAAAATACGGTCTAAAGTATAAATATGTTTTTATCGTTTTCTGCAGCTTTCTGCAGAACGTGATTTATAGCCCTAAATGCATTATATTGATGATCAAATACAGTTTGATAGCGATCGGCGCAAGATAGAAAATTTCAAATGGACGTGCTTATAGAAGTTACTACTTATCATCTGATGTTGACCGGATGGGGGGGGGGTTGTTTATAATTCCGTGGCCAACGTTAGATGATTCATCTAGTGTGGGTGATATGATCATTAGAGCAGTTTGTATCGAACACGGTAAAAAAAAACGCTGAAACTCACTGCAGCTTCCTCGTAGCATTGGGCGATGAGCGTGGAGCAAAAATATTCCTATTATGGGATGTTGAAATATGCGATCCATCTCCAGGTTGTATAATAGTATATACGTCCAAATCATGTTGTTTATCGAGTTATTGGTAACGGATTGCTGTCCATTGTGTCTAGCGAGTGATCGGACCGAATTTGGATGAGCACCAGTTTCCGTTTCCGTTTGGATGAGCACCAGATGGCGCTCTTGAACCGTTGGAGAGTTGAGAGGGGATCAACAGTAGATCTCAAGTCTCCGCGGGAGAAATATGATTGCGATCACAGATTTTTGAAATATTGATCTCAATGACGTGTTGCTGCGTCATTGGCAGAATTAGCATGGCGGGTAATGACGAGTTTAGGCGTCCTTGGCAGAGAAAGTGTTAATTAACGTGCATAACGTGAAGGAAAACTGCTCCTTGACGAGAAGGAAATAATTAATAGATGGGCAGAGTATGTGGAAACACTATACAAAGACCAGAACAGAACATCAGACACAGGAATTAGTCTAGAAGAGATAGAAAAAGTCCAGATCACGAAAAAAGAAGTTGAAGAGGCTGTGAAGTCACTGGCCACGGACAGATCGCCCGGCGAGGATGAGATCCCTGCTGAACTGATTAACACTTTAACTGCCAGAAGACGTGTTACAGCGTCCTTCCCGGCCATGCTCAAGTTGCCGAAGGACGCTTTACAGCGTCTTTAATATCAATATTTCAAAAATCTGTGATCGGATTCATATTTCCCCTCCGCTGGCCTGAGATCCACCAGGAGGATCCACTGAGCTCTCTGGCGGTTCAGGAGCGCCATCTGGTGGCCGATCGGCGCAATCGCCAAACAGGAAGTGCTGTGGAGGTTGTGCTGGTCGGCCATATTACTTCCGGGCACTCGGTTTGGCTCCCGGCACTCTGGCTCGTCACAATATATAGCGATCCATTGCCAATAACTCGATAAACAACATGATTTGGACGTATATACCATTATACAACCTGGAAATGGACCGGGTAAATCGACATCCCATAATGGTAAAATTTCTACTCTACGCTGATCGCCCAACGGCGCGAGGAGACTGGGGTGAGTTTTAGCGTGTAAAATTACCGTCTTCGATACTAACTGCTATGATCAACATTTGACCCACATTAGATGATTGGTATAACGCTGCCCACGGAATTATAAACGCCCCCTAGCCCATCCGGTCAACATCAGATGACGTGTAGTAACTTCTAGAAGTACGTCTAGTTGGAATTTTTTATATCGCGCCGATTGCCATAAAACTGTATTGCATCATCAATATAATGCATTTGGGGCTATATATCACGTTCTGGAGAAAGCTGCAGAAAGAGATGAAAACATACTTATACATTAGACCATACTTTAGTATGAATATGTGAATGAAAAAGTTTAACGTTGCTACACAATGAACAATACATATAGGACTTTGAATGGGCCCTAATAATGGCAATGTAGCAATAGAATTTAAAAAGTTATAGCCATGCAAAGAAGGGGTACTTCTCCATAGACAAATAGAGCTGGCAATCTATGGTATATCATGAATTTAACCCATGGCACCCAAAGTGTTAAGAACTCTGGTGACGGATGCATCGAGCTCCTTGTGAAACTGGTAAACAACATCTATAACTCAAATGATTTCCTAAAATCAATGTTCATTCCGATCCCAAAGACCGGAAGAGCCACAGAACGCAACAATTACAGGACTATCAGTTTGGTATCTCATGCATCAAAAGTACTCCTGAAAATCATCAAGAACAGAATAGAACCCATAATTGAACATCAGCTCTCGGATAGCCAAATGGGTTTTCGCAAAGGAAAAGGAACAAGAGATGCAATCTGCCAACTCAGAATCATTGGTGAAAAATCGATAGACCAACAGAAGAAGCTGTATATTTGCTTCATCGATTTCACGAAGGCCTTCGACAGAGTTGAACATACAACATTGATGAGAACAATGGAAGAATTCAAAATACCAGTTTCTGACCGAAGAATAATTGCCAACTTATACTGGAGGCAGAAGGCTAATGTTAGAATAGGAAAGGAGAAATCAAGAGACTTCCCGGTGGAGAAGGGTGTAAGACAAGGATGCATCTTGTCCCCTGTACTCTTTAATATGTACAGTGAATCACTGATGAAAAAAGGTCTGAGAGGAGGGAAAGGAGTAAAACTTTGCGAAGAGAACATCACCAATATAAGATACGCGGATGACACTGCTATAGTCTGTAACTGTCAAGAAGATCTACAGGACATGATGAATAAGCTGAATGTCGAATGCAAAAACTATGGAATGTCGCTAAACACAAAGAAAACTAAAGTAATGATCATT
The DNA here is from genome assembly GCF_963971535.1 of Notolepis coatsorum. Classification (NCBI taxonomy): domain Eukaryota; kingdom Metazoa; phylum Chordata; class Actinopteri; order Aulopiformes; family Paralepididae; genus Notolepis; species Notolepis coatsorum. Next base: position 106,538,513 of record NC_140178.1, on the reverse strand, counting down.
GAAAAAACACCAGGAACTGTTTGTAAAATACAGGTGGATGGAGAAAAACTTGAACAAGTGAAGGAGTACATGTACCTTGGAAGCTGGATCAGTGAAGGTGGAAGAGCTAACATGGACATTAAGAGAAGAACCGGAATTGCAAAGGGCGCATTCTGGAACCATAAAGAATTATTGAAAAGAAAAATAAGTTGGAAAACGAAGACCAGGATTTTGGAAACGTATGTTATGTCAGTCTTTTCATACGGAGCAGAAGCATGGACGCTGAATGAAGAGGCAAAGAGGATGATGGACTCTTTTGAAATGTGGACGCTGAGGAAGATGCTGAAGATAACATGGAAGGATAAGATCAAGAATGAGGAGGTACTGAGAAGAGCAGATATGCAAGGAGGACAGCTGCTGGAGAGGTTGAAAAAGAGAAAGATGGAGTTGTGCGGGCATGTTCTGAGAGGATCCAGCGGGGAGATGTTCAAGAAGGTGGTGATGGGGAAGGTGGATGGAAAGAGAGGAAGTGGAAGACCAAGAAGAGGCTGGGTAGACGACGTCTGTGATTGGAGCGGAGTGAGAGGCGGAGTCACGGAGTTGGAGAGAAGAAGTGGGGACAGAATGGGTTGGAGAGTGATAGGCAACCTTCGGAACGAAGAAGCCACCTAATGATGATGATAACATACCTGTGTAACGTTAAGTAACTTGTGTTCCACTGGGAAAGTTCAGATCACTGCATACACTTGGTTTAAACCAAACGTCCATTCGGAAACGTTGTCTTATGAAATAAGTCACTCAACCCTCTTGTATGACGGTGACCCCTCCTCATGTCAACTAGACTGTGTTGTTGTGTCTGTGTTCGCGTGTGACTTTAGAATTATTGTAAACACAACATAGTACTGTGATATTCTGATATATATCACATTCTGATATATATTTTACGTGTAAAATAAATGTAAAAAAAAATTACCGGTAAGCGTAAATTTAAAAATAAAAAAGCCGAGGTTCAAACCCATTAATTAAGATTCGAATGCCAACGTAACGAATGAAGGTCCGAACGTTCAAACGTTTGGGCTCAGCCCTACTACATGGAGCCACGCGGTGGATACGCTTGGGTCCAAATCGTTCCCCTAGCAACAGAATTCCAGAGAAACCCGTCTACGGGCCGTGATTAATGCACCCGCCCCTGTGCATGAGAATAGGGCGACCTTTAGGCTCTATAGACATATGGTCCAGGCTTTCAGTTTAGTTTTTTTATAGACACAGAATGGGCTTCCATTTTCCCATTAAACACAACACAGTGTACTTGACACAGGCCTCCTCTAATGCACAGTAATTAAACGGCTTCTAATGATAGCCTGGAGAGCCTAGCTACTTGGTGTAAAGTGTTACACAAATACCCTTTTAATGAATAGCCTATATGAAGATTTTTTTTTTTATATATATATTTTCTTTCCACAGAGATATTTTTTTTCTTTTTTAGTCCACAGGGCGAACTAGTTGACGTTTAACCAGAGCGACTCTGGCGGCCACAGTGGTGTGAGTGTTTTGGTGTGTTTGGGTTCAGGCTGTCATGGAGAGTGAACATGTAAAGGTGGTTTCTGTGGCGTCCGGATCCATTCCTCCCATTCCAGCACTCGGGGGACTGAGCAAACACTCCCCCGTCAGGGGGGGGGGGGGGGGGGGGGGGCGAGAGACAGGGCGTCTTGTCTGAGTGCTCTCTGTGGTGTGTGTTTATGTGCACACGCGAGTGCGACCGCATGTGATACTGTGTGTGTGTGTGTGTGTGTGTGTTGCCACCACACCCATGTAGTATGTGAGCCGGGTGAATGTCGCCCAACAGGTCGCACCTGTCTCCTCTTCGTCACCGCAGGCCCATGCGCGGCTCCTCACCCAGAGTCCATTTAATTTTTTAATAAAATTTTTATTATTTATAGGAAACTACAGGGTTCGCACAAGGTCCTTGGAGGGGCTTAAAGTGCTCAATTTTCTTGACCAAAAAAAAAAAGTCTAGGCCTGGAATTCCTTGAAAAGCAAATCAACCATTTGCATTGAAAGTTCTGTTCATCCATGATCAAATTGTTCTGAATCAAGAAATTGAATCTTTCCATTTAAAGTGTAACTAATTGTCGGAAATTGGTTTTAAGCCATACATATTGGATCAGATTTTTTTTTCTATAAAAAAAACCGGCAACCTCAAAAGTGGCAATTTCTTTATTTAAACTTGACTGCATACTTTCTTTGAAAACCAAAATACTATACTTTATACTTATAGCACATCCATGAGCCTGGTCTCTTTCGAACGATGACATTCTGAAATGTATGATATGATACAATAAAGATAATTCACTTTTAGTGCTAATGAAATAGAGTAACATAAGTCTGAACTTGAGTTCTAGAAAAACTTGTTACTCACGTATTTCTGTAGTAGTTGCAATATCAGAAGTAGTAGCTAATTCCCACGTGGGGTACCATTGGAAAGCCACACTCATTCGTTACAACCCTGTCCAATAATCTTCGAGATCGGCAAATGATTGACAGAGGTAGAGGCTCGGACGTCGGGAGTCGTATTTGAAAAAATAGAAAGTCCACCGTGTGCTTCGGCGCACGCCGAACATATCTGCATGTAACTCGAGAACCGCTGAACGGACTTTGTCGCCTGAAAGGGCAATCGACGGGAAACAATTAGGGCTTTAATCCGATCCATATATTGTATTAAAAAATCTCCACACCCGAGCCGCTAGAGGTCGCCAATGTGGCGTGTTGCACTGGTGGGCAAGTCGTTCTTAAAACGACCGGAGCCGGTGCCAGTTAAGAGGTTAAAAGAAAAATAGTGCTTGGAAAAGTACTTGAAAGTCCTCTGTCTGTGGGAACCCTGGAAACGATAGCGTAACCTGCAAGTAATCTCTCAGCAACAAGGGGAACGTCTAATACATTTTTGCTGAGGTGGAAATCTAATAAATAATAATTATTCCTTAGCCTTTTAGACGGTCCTTTTCTAGCTCTGTAGTGACAACAAGGCCTAGTCTCAAGAGGGAGGCCACGCTGTCAGTGGTGCTCATCTCCACCTGTCACTCATCACCTGTCGCTCATCTCCACCTGTCACTCATCTCCACCTGTCACTCATCTCCACCTGTCGCTCATCTCCACCTGTCGCTCATCTCCACCTGTCGCTCATCTCCACCTGTCGCTCATCTCCACCTGTCGCTCATCTCCACCTGTCGCTCATCAGCTCAGCTTCACGCACTACAATCAAGATGTTGCCATTCATTGCTTTTCGACGAACAATAACACTATGTAACAACCATCAAATGCACTCACAGCACACACATCCACACGCACACACTCACTTTAAACGTACAACTCACTGCAGCACCCACTTTAACCACTTTAGTACACCTAAGCACACTTTATATTTATCGGTAAAGAATTTGCACTACAACCCATACCTCATTACACCTTACTGTAAATTGTACCTAAATTGTACCTCATCCCACTTCTGCTTTGCACTGTATAGTATATTGTATGGTAACTCAGTTACTTCTACTCTACATAGAGCATTGTATATATGTATATACTGAAAAAATTATGTCTACGTACTTGACTTCTATTTTATACTTGCTATACTTATTTTATTATCTATTTTTGTCTAGCACAGTCTCTGGAGTGAAACAGAAAGAAGCATTTTGTATAAAAGTATTCTGTACTTCTGTATGACAACTATTAAAGAAACTTGAAACTTGAAGGACTATGGCCATTCATTGGCCAGTTGTTCTCAAGCCCCTCCCTATAGTGTGTCCTCTGCATGATGACGGACATGGCTGTTGTGTTGTCTGTCCTGAAGCTGTGCCGCGCTCTGAGCCCCGCGCCGACTGGAGACACGCGGTCTGAGCCTACCACACTACAGAAGGTTAACCCTTTCACTACCACACTACAGACGGAACGGGTTAACCTTCTGTTGTGTGGTAGTGAAAAGGGTTGACCCTTTTGTCGTGTGGCGGCAGTGAAAGAGTCATCCTTCTGCAGTGTCGCAGTGAAAGGGTTAACCCTTTGGCAGTGTGGTTGTAGTGAAAGGGTTAATGTTCGTCCAACAAGCGAGACGCTCTTCATGGAGAAGTAATGGCCGACAGATGCGGCGGATTAGCGCGTGGCCACATCCTAACCGTCGTGTTGTTGTTGTTGTTGTTGTTGTTGTTGTGTTGTCTCCCCTGCAGGCCTGCATCCTAACCGTGTTGTTGTGTTGTTATTAACCCCTGCAGGCCTACCGGATCCCTTCGCCAAGGTGGTGGTGGACGGCTCTGGACAGTGCCACTCGACGGACACCGTGAGGAACACGCTGGACCCCAAGTGGAACCAGCACTACGACCTGTAAGTTCCCCCGTCTGTTCCCTGTCTGTTCCCTGTCTGTTCCCCGTCTGCACCCCCCCCCGCTGCGCTCCCTGTTCAGCCAGTTCAACATCCATTACACTTGGATTCAAAGTTTCAAACTGATGTATAAACTGATTCAAAACGTGAGATGGTTCACAGGCTAAAAAAACACCTGTTCTGATGAGGACCGGTGCTCCTCACATTTGGACCCATATAGTCATCGACAGGGAAGGTACTGGAGCACGCAGGTCTTTTTTATTGAACCTTTTATATTTAACCAGGCGGGTCAATTGAGAACAAATTCCTATTTACAACGATGGCCTGGTGAGAGGACAAACGGGCCTCTCGAATGGTAAAGGGGACAAAGAATTTAATAAAATAGAAAGGAGACGGACGATACATACATCAGAAGTAAGGGACATAATTAAAAGACGCATCAAACAAACAACCAAATATAATTACATATATGTAATGTAATACATGAAGCAGAACAGACACATTACAGTTAAAAGGCTGGGTGACATGTTAGCGTGGGGCTTGGATGTGCAGGCTCCGTGTTCTGTCAGTGTATATGGTGTATCTAAATGTTACAACATTTGTTAAATGACTTAACTACTTTTTGCAAGAGTTGAATGGTCATCTCTTTAAAAAAGGAATGTGTTATAGAATTTGGAAGGAATGCAGGGGGTGGGTGGAGGGTGGGTTCTCAGCAGGTTATTTGTCTTCCCTTTTTTCCCCCTACCTATGTGCATTTTTTTTATGTATTTTTACTAGTGCTGTCAGGCGATTAAAAAAATTAATCTAATTAATTACAGGATTTGTAATTAATTAATCTAATTAATCGCATTTTAATCGCATAACCATTTTATGCCCGATATTCTATAATCATATTTCAAATTGCATGTGTCCGGATGGCAGAATTCAGTACTGTATCTACAAAACCTTCTGTTTAATCATCTTCCATCTATTAATTTGCTTAGATTTTTCAGGTCTGGTCAATTTGAGCATGGTGTTATTCACAGTCAAAGATAAAAACAATTGTATTGATATTCTCATTTGGTTCATTACAATTGACTCAAAATAAAAATGTCATTCAATCAATCACAGCGCAGATTGATTGAATGAAAATGTTATTAACAGATTGCAGAATGGGTACAGTACAGTACAGCTCAATACACACAATTGTTAAGGGGATGCAGACCAGAGAAAGACTTTCGTCTTGTTTACATCAGGGTCCCCCATTTTCAATTCATAATGAATTGTAAGTAGGGTGCAACTTGCACCGTGCAATCCATTCTTTGTGGATCTAGCCCACAGTATTTCTAACACTCTGGGAATACATTCCCTGAGATTCATAGATGTCCCTAGAATCAGATACCAAGAACATGCAAATGGACCATATTAAAAAAAAGTCTGTAAATGTGTATTCTACATTCTTATGGAATGAATGAGATACAAAAAAATATATAAAAAAAAGAAATTATTATATTATTATTATAATTTTTTTGTAATTAATTTTGGGTTAATTTTCATAACGCGATAATTTGCTGTGTAATTAATTAATCTAATTAACGCGATAAACTGACAGCCCTAATTTTTACTAAATAAAAATGTGATCACAGAAAAAAAGTCTGGGTGACAGTTGCAGGTGTGTGTAAAACAACTCTGAGATGGAGTCCTGTAAAAGTAGTGGGAGGTATGGGGGATCAATTTGTACATTTTCAAAGTCTTTTGCATCTCGTTCCAACTGCTGGGAGCAGCAAATCAGAAGGAGGGTTTAACGAAGGAAGTGTTAACACAGGGAACATCTAGCGAGATACGGTGGGCAGCTCTGGTGTTTATCATCTTTTAGAAATATATTTAATAGGGTGCAAGAAATCACCAACGTGTCTTCTTCAGACACCACTAAAGATGATCTGTGTGCTTCAGTGCCTTCCTTCCTGATGATCTATAAACCTCCCTGCGGTCTATAAGACTTTTCACCCAGTGTCTTGGCACAGGGTTCGCACAAGGTCCTTGAAGTGCTTAACCCTTTCACTGCCACACGACAGAAGGTTAACCCTTTACTGTCACACAACCGACGGTCGTAGTAAAGGGTTAACCTTAGGGATGCCCCGATCACGTTTTTTGCCACCGATACCGATCACCGATCGTCTATGAGCCATATCGGCCGATACCGATATCGATACCGATCGTTTTTGGTTTTATAATTTTTTTTATAATATATACATTTTTTAATTTATTTTTAATTTTTTATAAAATATATATATTATATAATTATACTTGTAGTTGTATTGTCTGCGAGACATCGCCACCACGCAACAAGTCAAAATGCTCGCTATCTGCAAACAGCTCCACTGTCTGTGTGTATACTCTGCTTTGGTCAAATCACATTCAGCGTGGGGCCTGAGAGTGCTGGGGCTGACGTTCTGCAGATGGTTACTATTGAGTCAGAGCGATAGTTCAACAGGGTCTGAAACGTGTTATGAAGCATGATAGCTAATTAGCCAATGTTCAGCTGCAAAAAACGAACAATGTCAATTATGTTATAAGACATTGATATCAGGAGCTATCTGTAGCTACTGCTAGCCGGCTAGATGCCGTTAGACAATGCATCATGTATTAAAATAAAGTGAACTATTTAGTTTACTGGATCATTTCGTTGTGATCTAACAGTGATCTAACGTGAGCTAACGTTAGCTACCTATGCTAACGGAGGTCTCATGCTGGCGCATCCCTATCATTCTTAAACTGAAATGCGCATTTGTTGATATCAGGAGCTATCAGTAGCTAGCCAGTTAGACAATGCATCATGTATTAAACTAAAGTGAATAGTTGACTGTGTAGTTTTGTTTAAACAGTAACGTTAGCTCGGTAGCTTGCTAACGTTAGCTCACGAGCGATAGCTAGTTAGCCAACGCTACCCAGCACTTGCGAAAACGAATGCCAAACTGTCACGTTGATAGCAGGAGCCATCAGTAGCTAGATAACATCAGACAACGCCTCATGTATTAAACAAAAGTGAATAGATGACTGGGCCATTTTGTTTAATGCTGGTTATGTTGAAAGAGGAGCTCTGCGGTGCTCATGATTTTATTTTATTTTATTTTATTGATGGATTAAAAACACACAACAAGGATCCAAAGGATAACATGAGAGAGTAAAACCCTTATTTCCGTCATGGTCCCAGGGCTGTTAGGCCACAACAAAAACACGACAATAATACAAAACTCATACATTTAAAACATTAAAAGACTAACCTATCGCTAAAATTGTATACGCCACAATAACTAAAAACTGACAATAACACAAAACTCATACATTTAAAACATTAAAAGACTAACCTATCGCTAAAATTGTATACCCCACAATAACTAAAAACTGATTGGAAACCCATTCAAACTATAGGGGGCTATTCCTCTATTCTGTCCATGAGCCACTTCCTGACGCTTCTCTTGAAGCTGTGGAGGCTCAAGCTCTGTTTGATGGGGATAGGCAGCTTGTTCCAATCCTGGGCTCCAGAGAAAGTAAGGGAGCACTGGCCCAGTTTGGATCGGAAAGAAGCAGGCTTCAGGTTTGCTATGCTTGCTCTAGTTCTGTGGTTGTGGGATTCGTTGACCGGGGTGAAGTAGTTCTGGAGGTATCTAGGGGACCTTTGGTTTATGATATTGTGCACTATGTTCAGTCTGAGCTGGGTAACACTGGCCTCCACAGGAAGCCAGTTTAGCTCCTGGAAGTGACTCCTCCCTATGTGGGTGCGAGGTCCAAGACCCATTACCACCCTTACCAGCTTATTTTGGGAAACCTGAAGCTTCTTTTTTATGTTCACTGTCAGGCCCTCGAACCACGACACGCTACCATAGTCAAAGTGGCAGAGTACTAGGCTATTTGTTAGTAGCCTGAGGCTATCTCTGCCAAGGAGGTTGGCTTTCCTAGCTAGGTACCTGGTGCAGGCGTTGACTTTGCCCAGTACTTGGGAGGCCATAGCCTCCCAATCTAGGCTCCCGTCTATCATACAGCCTAGATACTTTGCTTTTTTTTTGCTGTTTTAGGGTTACAGCTCCTAGCTGGATGTTAAACTCCTGTGCTTTCCTGAGCTTGGGCTTGGAGCCTAATAGTACTGCCTCTGTCTTACCTAGGTGAAGAGAAAGCCTGTTGTCCGAAAGCCACCTGCTGATCCCTGCAAGTTCTTCACCTAGCATCTGTTCTAGTGTGTTCTGATCCTTGTGTGAGACAAGCAGGGCTGAGTCGTCTGCAAATAAAAACAAGTTACATGAGCATGCTGCTGACATGTCATTTATGTACAGTAAAAAAAGGAGAGGTCCTAGCACGCTTCCTTGTGGGACCCCACATACAATGGGCTTGGCCTCTGACATAGTGCCACTGACCTCAACCCGCTGCACCCTGTCAGCAAGGTAGGAAGAGAACCATCTGACCACTGTCTCAGACATACCCAAGGCCTTAAGCTTGGAGAGCAGTATGTCATGGTTCACTGTGTCGAAAGCCTTCTGTAGGTCTAGAAGAACTAGCCCACACAGCTTACCTGAATCTATCTCCCTCCTGATACTGTCTGTAAGATAAAGAAGACATGTTTCAGTAGAGTAGGACTTCCTAAAGCCGGATTGGAGGTCGTACAGAAGGTCATGGCTGCTTGCATATTCCTGGACTTGTTCATGGACTATCTTCTCTAGGACTTTGGATAACACACTTAAAATTGAGACTGGTCTATAATTGCTGGGGTCAGATTTGCTCCCTTTTTTATATATAGGGATGACTTTGGCATTCTTGAAGTCGGTGGGTACCTTGCCTAGGTCCAGGGAGAGGTTAATAATATGGGTTACTGATGGAGCTATAACTCCGGCTGCATCCCTCAGAAACCTGGCACTGATGCCATCTACACCTGTGGCCTTCTTGATTTTGAGCTCACCCAGCATCGCAGCCACTTTGACTACTGACACCTTGCTTAAGGAGAACGAGTTTGCCTTAACCCCTCGTTGGCTATAGTAGTTGGCAACAAAGTCTTCACCAAACTGCTCTGTCTTGGGAGGTAGGTTAGAGACGAGCTTTCCTGCTACCGATGTAAAGAAGTTATTAAAGATTGTGGAGCCCTACATTATTTTTATCAAACTCCATTCCCTTGTCTGTGGACAGGCCTATGTTGGACTCAGTAGTCCTTTGGTTGGCATCGCCCCCACAGCCTAGCTGCTTGAGGGTTTTCCACAGTTTAGATGGGTCATTGCTGTTCTCCTTGATGGTTTCTGCAAAGTTTTCTCTCTTAGCTATCCTGATCTTTTCCTCAGTCTGGTTCCTAGCCTGAGCAGCAGCTTCTGTCCACACATCCATCTCTGCTCCGCGCTCCATCCCGGGGTATTTTTAGGTCCGTACAGTCTCCCACTTATTTACCTTTTTGCCGGGGTAAAGCACACAGAACAAGTGTCAGCAAGCACGTCCGGCGTCCCCCACTTATAGACCCGGCAAACACGGGCTGGACATGGAACCTCGGAGCCCCACTAAGAGAATGGAGAGAGGTGGGGGAGGGTTCTCCCTGTAGTATCCCCCCCACTCTTTGACTGAAACACGTGCACGTCCTGTTGCACCCTTGTTGCTTTCCCCACAGACGCTGTGGTCCTGCCAAAGTAACCTGTAAACGTTTTACATTTTTTTTTTGTTATATATTTTTTTTAAAGTGAGAGAAGGGGAAAAGCGAGAGTGAAAGTTTCCAGTATTCGCACACCGGTGTTTATCCAGCCGTCACGCCGTAGCCAACAGAAAGAGGAAGCACATGTCTCGGTTTGTTTGGTTGCTCCGGATACGGGGACCCTCTCTCCCCTGCGTGGATGTTTAATTAGCTGGATGTGTCACGTTTGAGGGGGGGCGGGGGGGGGGGGGGGCGGAGGAGACCTGTAACTACTGATGGAGTCAGAGAGCGAGAGGGGAAGGAGGGGGAGAGAGAGAGAGATGTAGCTGGTTCACTCTAGAGAACTGACTGAGAGGAGAGCTGAGAGGAGAGGAGAGCTGACTGAGAGGAGAGGAGACTGAGAGGAGACTGAGAGGAGAGGAGACTGAGAGGAGAGGAGAGGAGAGGAGACTGAGAGGAGAGGAGAGCTGACTGAGAGGAGAGGAGACTGAGAGGAGACTGAGAGGAGACTGAGAGGAGACTGAGAGGAGAGGAGACTGAGAGGAGAGGAGAGGAGAGGAGACTGAGAGGAGAGGAGAGGAGAGGAGAGCAGACTGAGAGGAGAGGAGAGGAGACTGAGAGGAGAGGAGAGGAGAGGAGACTGAGAGGAGAGGAGACTGAGAGGAGAGCTGACTGAGAGGAGAGGAGACTGAGAGGAGAGGAGACTGAGAGGAGAGGAGAGGAGAGGAGACTGAGAGGAGAGGAGACTGAGAGGAGAGGAGAGGAGACTGAGAGGAGAGGAGAGGAGACTGAGAGGAGAGGAGACTGAGAGGAGAGCTGACTGAGAGGAGAGCTGACTGAGAGGAGAGGAGAGGAGAGGAGAGGAGAGGAGAGGAGAGGAGAGGAGAGGAGAGGAGAGGAGAGGAGACTGAGAGGAGAGGAGACTGAGAGCAGACTGAGAGGAGAGGAGAGCAGACTGAGAGGAGAGCAGACTGAGAGGAGAGGAGACTGAGAGGAGAGGAGACTGAGAGGAGACTGAGAGGAGAGGAGACTGAGAGGAGAGGAGAGGAGACTGAGAGGAGAGGAGACTGAGAGGAGACTGAGAGGAGACTGAGAGGAGAGGAGACTGATAGGAGAGGAGACTGAGAGGAGAGGAGACTGAGAGGAGACTGAGAGGAGACTGAGAGGAGACTGAGAGGAGAGGAGACTGAGAGGAGAGGAGACTGAGAGGAGAGGAGAGGAGAGGAGACTGAGAGGAGAGGAGACTGAGAGGAGACTGAGAGGAGACTGAGAGGAGAGGAGACTGAGAGGAGACTGAGAGGAGAGGAGACTGAGAGGAGACTGAGAGGAGAGGAGACTGAGAGGAGAGGAGACTGAGAGGAGAGGAGACTGAGAGGAGAGGAGAGGAGAGGAGACTGAGAGGAGAGGAGACTGAGAGGAGACTGAGAGGAGAGGAGACTGAGAGGAGAGGAGACTGAGAGGAGACTGAGAGGAGAGGAGACTGAGAGGAGAGGAGACTGAGAGGAGAGGAGACTGAGAGGAGAGGAGACTGAGAGGAGACTGAGGAGAGGAGACTGAGAGGAGACTGAGAGGAGAGGAGACTGAGAGGAGACTGAGAGGAGAGGAGAGGAGAGGAGACTGAGAGGAGACTGAGAGGAGAGGAGAGGAGAGGAGACTGAGAGGAGAGGAGACTGAGAGGAGAGGAGACTGAGAGGAGACTGAGAGGAGACTGAGAGGAGAGGAGACTGAGAGGAGAGGAGACTGAGAGGAGAGGAGACTGAGAGGAGAGGAGACTGAGAGGAGACTGAGAGGAGAGGAGAGGAGACTGAGAGGAGACTGAGAGGAGAGGAGAGGAGACTGAGAGGAGAGGAGAGCTGATAGGAGAGGAGACTGAGAGGAGAGGAGACTGAGAGGAGACTGAGAGGAGAGGAGACTGAGAGGAGAGGAGACTGAGAGGAGAGGAGAGGAGAGGAGACTGAGAGGAGAGGAGACTGAGAGGAGAGGAGAGGAGAGGAGACTGATGAGAGGAGACTGAGAGGAGACTGAGGAGAGGAGACTGAGAGGAGACTGAGGAGAGGAGACTGAGAGGAGACTGAGAGGAGAGGAGACTGAGAGGAGACTGAGAGGAGACTGAGAGGAGAGGAGACTGAGAGGAGACTGAGAGGAGACTGAGAGGAGAGGAGACTGAGAGGAGACTGAGAGGAGAGGAGACTGAGAGGAGAGGAGAGGAGACTGAGAGGAGAGGAGACTGAGAGGAGAGGAGAGGAGACTGAGAGGAGACTGAGAGGAGACTGAGAGGAGACTGAGAGGAGAGGAGACTGAGAGGAGACTGAGAGGAGACTGAGAGGAGAGGAGACTGAGAGGAGACTGAGAGGAGAGGAGGCTGGTTCACTCTAGTTAACCCTTTCACTACCACACTACAGAAGGTTAACCGTCGGTACTGTGATAGTAAAGGGGCAACCTTCTGTAGTGTGACAGTGAAAGGGTTAACCTGCTGTCTTGTGGCAGTGAAAGGGTTAACCTTCTGTGTATTGTCGCAGTGAAAGGGTTAACCGTTTGGTAGTGCGGCAGTGAAAGGGTTTTAAAGCTGCTGGCGGTTGATGTGTTTGGCAGCATGTTGCTTATGGGAGGGAGTGCAAATCCATGCATGTACATCTCACACACACACACACAGGGTGGTGGGTGGAACTAAAACTGGAACGTTTAAGCTCCACAGCCGCGGTTTCAACTCAGACTGGTCTGTGACCCCTGACCCCCGCAGCGGCGGCACACAGGAAGCGGTCGGGCCGAGGGCAACCTGCCTCTCCTCTCCTCTCCTCCTAATCCTGCCTCTCCTCTCCTCTCCTCTCCTCTCCTCTCCTCCTAATCCTGCCTCTCCTCTCCTCTCTTCCTAATCCTGCCTCTCCTCCTCCTAATCCTGCCTCTCCTCTCCTCGACTCTACTCCTAATCCCACCTCTCCTCTCCTCCTAATCCTGCCTCTCCTCTCCTCGACTCTACTCCTAATCCCACCTCTCCTCTCCTCCTTTTTTTTTGATCAAATTTTTATTATTATTCACATGAAACAAGACAACACATTAACCACAATCACAATACATAGAACTTCACAAGAAAATAACAAAAACAATAATAATAATACAGACTAACAATTATACAGACAAAGAGAAAAGAAAACAGAGTTCAACCTTCTAAATTTAATTCCAAGGGGTACTATCTAATAAATGGTCTTTCCCAGTGTTCAGCCCCGATTCCCGGCCGTGTGACCCTATATTAATAAAACGTACATCTCCAATCCACCACAAGGACCATTTTTGAGAACACGACCCGAAAACAGAGCAATGAACCTTGATGAAAAAACAAAAACCTGTAGAGGTGTTCCATAGACTCACAGAGACCGTGTAAAAGTGGCCAAACAGTGAAGAAATAGTTAAATAGCTGCCCCCCCATAATATCCCCAGCTAAACTCAAGATGACAAGACAAAAGACAAGACAGACCAAACATTTCCTCCTCCCCCTCCCAAGAGACCGCCGGACTCACCCGAACACGCACCTCAACCCCGCTCAGCCGCACACTGCGGTCTTTACCTTCTCAGCTGCTGCGAACCAGAGGTCAATTCCAGCCTGCCCCACCCCAATCACCCGGGCTGTGGATATCTCAAGATAAATCACATCCAATAGAGTTAGGGACCAGTTAATCATTGTAAGCTTCTCAGGCTCCTTCCATCTCATTGCTATCAGCTTCTTCGCTGCTGTGACGCCCGCTAGGACAACCCTTTTCAGTTGTACGGAAGCGGGTAGTGTCGTTATATCGTTCAGGAGTAGCGTAACAGCTGTGAATGGGATAGTTAAGCCACACAGATCTGAAAGTTTGTCCGTTATTGACCTCCAGAAGCGGGCCACTGGTGGGCAATCCCAATACATATGCATATAAGTGCCCGTGGCCTTTTGAGAGCACAAAGTGCACCGAGAGTCGGTTATCAGTCCCATAGCATATAGCTTCCTAGGTGTAAGATAGGTCCTATGAATATAATTAAAATTAATTTGCTGGTGATTGGGGTTGCGGGAAGATAATGCCACATTTGCCCAAACATCATCCCAGTCAAACTCGGGGTCCAACTCCGGGATATCCACACGCCAGATTGTATCCAATGATACATTTTTATACGTGGATTGAATTAAGAGCGTATAAAAGTCGGAGACAAACCCTCTGGATGTCGTCCTGTCCACTATGAGCCTGAGGAAGGGGTGTGGGTGCAAGGCTTGAGCCCACGGTACGCCATGCTGACCTTAGTTGAAGGTAAAGAAAGAAGGACTCGCCGGGAAGATCATAAAATTCTCTTAAGTCCTGAAACGCACGGAGGCCGTTCTTATCATAAATATCCTCCAGAGTATGCACTCCCCTCCTTTGCCATTGAGGAATATTAACCGGCTTGTGTCCAACAAGTAATTGCTGGTTATTAAAAATTGGAGAGTCCAGGTGCCAAGGGCATTTAACCCCACACGACCTCTGTACATTACGCCACGTTTGGATCACGTGAGTTATGATCGGTCCATACCTCAGCCGGCATTTCGAAATAGAGACAGTGGAGTACACTACATCCTGCAATCTTAGCGGAGATACCGCCGCCGCTTCTAAGGAGCGCCACGATACAGCCTCTACAGGGTCTAGCCAGCACATCAGAGGTCTCAGTGAAAAGGACCAGAAATAAAGTTTAAAATCAGGGATTGCGAGGCCCCCATCTTGTTTTCTACATTGAGTAGTAGCCCTTTTGATTCTCGGGCGTTTGTTATTCCAGATAAACTTAGATACCATCGATTGTACCTTGCGCCAGTGGTCTATTGGAGGGGGCAGGGGGAGCATTGAGCTAATACAATTTATCCTAGGCAGGATGTTCATTTTGATTATGGAAGCCCGGGCTTGTAAGGAGTTAGGAAGGGACGACCACCTGTCTAGATCCTGGCGTATTTTATCATAAGTACCCGTGAAGTTGTACTTAGTAGTTTGGTTCAGCGTGGGGAATATCTCTATGCCCAAGTATTTAAAATGTTCTACTATGGGGATATCAGCTGGTAGTCGTACCGCCTTGGCCAGTTCATTAAGAGGTAGGCAGGCTGATTTGTTCCAGTTAATCTTAAAGCCTGACAATTTACCAAAGTCGTCGATTATCCTCAATAATTTTGTGGCCGACCGGGAGGGGTCGTCCATGAAAATCAGCAGGTCATCCGCATAGAGAGCAATTTTGTGTGGAGTATTATTGACCATTATGGGGACGATGTCCTCCGATTGCCTAATAAATTGGGCCAAAGGTTCGAGGGAAAGCGCGAACAGTCCCGGGCTCAGAGGGCAACCCTGTCTAGAAGATCTGGAGACTGGAAAGAGTGTGGAACAGTTTTTGCCTGTCAGTATCATCGCAGACGGCGAGGCATACAGGACTTTAATCATATGAATAAAACTCTTTCCAAGACCCATGACCTCAAGTACCTTCCACAGGTATGACCACTCAAGTCTGTCAAACGCCTTCATGGCATCCAAAGACAGAACTGTGGATGGAGTTGTATTGTCTTTACTGTTATCGATTACATGCAACAGCCTCCTAAGATTATCTGCAGCCAGACGCCCCGGGATAAAACCAGTTTGATCGCAGTGTACCAATACAGACATAAATCTCTGCAGGCGACGGGCCAGCACCTTGGCAAACACCTTTAAATCGGCCCCGAGAAGACTCAAGGGTCTATAGCTACCACAATCATTGGGATCTTTGTCCTTCTTGAGAAGTAAAGAAATCAACGCCATATTGACATCTCTTGAGAACTCCCCTTGTTCGATAGCGTAATTGATCATATCGAGCATCAATGGACCCAGTTGGTCCCAGAAAGCTAAATACACTTCGGGTGGAATACCATCCCAGCCTGGTGCCTTACCCCTCTGCATTTCAACAATCGTCTCCCTCAATTCTACGAGAGTAATCGGTCTCCCCAGTTCCTTGGCCTCTTCCTCAGAAATGTGGGGTATCTCAAGCCCGCCAATGAACGATTCAAATTTAGAGTCATCAAGATTACCCTCTGAGCTATATAACTGAGTAAAACTCTTTAAAAGTGTCATTGATCTTTTTCGAATCAGTAGTGACTGCACCCTGGCTCGTCCTAATCGAGGGGATATCCGAGAAATGATCATTTGAGCGTATTTTCATTGCCAATAGATGGCTAGGTCTGGAGCCGTGAAAATAGTAATTTTGTCTTGTCCTATGTATCAAGAACTCAGACTGTTGTTTAAGTATGGAGTTTATTTCTTTTTTGACTATCTTACGTTGTGTGTTTAGTCGTTCATTATAGTTAGTTTGCAAGGATGCGTATAGGTCCGCATATAATGATTCCAGTCCTTCTAGCTTTTTTGACCGGGATTTTCGCAAATTAGAGGCAAATAGTGTGACATGACCCCTGATAAATCCTTTCAATGCGTTCCACAGGACCCTAGGGTCTTCTACTGTGCCAACGTTGATCTGCAAAAATTCAGCTAGTTTACTCCTGAACTCAGAACAGAAGTCATCGTTCTTTAGCAAGGTCGAATTAAAACGCCATCTGGGAGCTCTTGCGGAGAGCCTGCCAAAGGTTGCCGTAAGGAAAATCCCCTTGTGGTCTGAGAGAGCCAAGGGAACCAATGAGACATCGAAACTATCAAACATATTAGGGGACGCGAATGCATAGTCAATTCGAGAGAAGCTTTTGTGTCTGGCTGACAGGTGAGAGTAATCTTTGAGGGTGGGGTTGCATAAGCGCCAAAGGTCTGTGAGCCCCGTGTCTTTGGCCCACATCCTAAGGGCCTTAGAGGCCCGTTTTTGGTCGCTCGTTTCAGAGGGCCCGGACCTATCCATCTCCGCATCCCAGCACGCATTAAAATCGCCACCCACAATGAGAGCGTATCCATTAAGTTCCAACATATTCTTCGTGATTGTATTATAGAACGCTGAATCAAATGTGTTAGGAGCATACAATGCTATTATAGCCATCTTCCTATGCAAGAATTCAACTTTTGCTATAGTAATCCTTCCCTCCGTGTCCGACCATACATCCAAGATTTTGATATCAAGGTTACGTCTTGTAACTATGACTACTCCTTTCGTCTTATCATCGGCTGAGGATGAGGAGATAACGTGATATTGCCGATTTGCCAGTCTTGACACGTCACCTACCAATAAATGCGTCTCACTAAGGAGAGCAAGGTCAATATTTCTCCTCTTCAATAGCCAAAGGACACTGGCACGCTTGTGTGGGGCGTTAAGCCCTCCTGCGTTCCAAATTAAAATATTCAATTTAGCCATGGTCGAGCTTGTATAAATGCGTAGAGAACATACCAGTGCAGCCAGGCTGAGTACAGAGGCGCTGATCCCGGCGGGCCCGGACGGTCAATCCCAGGAGTTCAGAGGAGGAACAATTACACACATATACGACAACAGTACATAAAACACATAAAAATACCACCCCAGCTACAACCCCCCCTCCTTCTACTCTAAACCCTAACCCACCCGTCCTATTATAAGGCCCCCTATACCCACTCTCCAATCCCCCCCCTATGCCCCATCCACTGAGGATGGTCATCTTCCTATCACTTCCCACTAGAGACATGGATCAATAAGACGCTCCCCACTCCAACCCCCCTCTAGATAAACCCCTGAGTAAACCCCCACTAGTCCAATAAACACAAATAATAATAAAAATAAAATTCAATAAAGATATCGGTCGAAACCCACCTGAGCCCTGGCCCCAACATGAGACAACCATAATGGTAAAAATAGCCATTATTAAATAATAACTCCACATCAACCTGCAGCCATCTATTTCCGAATCTGCGCTTCAACGTCGCATTGTTATAGCCCAAAAGGGTATAGGAAAATTCAAAACAAAATTAAATTAAAGCATCCCAGCCGATAGTCTAAGGCAGGATCGGGTCACAGGTTAATTGTGCAAAATTGTGTGAACAATGTCAATTAAATAATGACAAAAAAAAAAGGAAGGGAAAAAAAGGGGTTATGGTCAAAGTGCACCCCTGTAGCTGTCCCTCTGATCAGGCACAACGGCTGAAATGACATAACCTATGTAAGAATAGAATTAAACACATTCATTAATCCGGGGATGGTAATAGGCAACACCTGACACCACCTGTTATCATACATTGTTTTAATAAAGATATCGGTCGGAGCAGTTAGTCCAAGGTAGGATCGAATCACAGTTAAATTGCTCATTCAAATGCCATTAAAACAGCGACAATAATTATTATATAATTACTCAGCATCAACCCTGTAACCATCTACCTTGGAGTCTGCATATTAATGTCGCAACGTTATAGCATAAATGGATCACGGAACATTCAAAACAAAATTAAGGCAAATCAGCAGTTAGTCCAAGGTAGAATCGGATCACATTTAAATCGCGCATACAGATGACATAAAAACAGCGACAATAAGAAAGAAAAAAAAGAAAGGAAAAGAGGGTCATGGCTAAAGTGCAGGCCATATAACCATATAGCCATGAAGTGCAAGCCATACCCGACCCAACCTGTTATCATATATTGTATATGCATATTCAACCGACCTTGGCTTCTACTATGGATCCCAAAGCTCAAAACAACCTGGATATAAAAATAAAAGCATACCAGAAGTTAGTTAGGGATTCGATCACTCTTGAATTGTGCAAACCAATGTCCCTTTGAACAGCAACAGCAACCAAAATACGTAACCATTAACGGGTCTCGAATGTCTCAGACTATAGACGAAGCCCGCTGGCTAGCCCGAGGCTAGCGCGTAAGCTAGTGATGAATCCGGATAGCACGTTAGCCTATTATGTACATTGTTCAGCTAGCTCGTTAGCTTCCAAAGAGGCGATACACAAGTACGACCATGAGGTCAGCTTTAGCAAGTAACAGAAGTCATTGGGAAGCCCCGCTAGTTGGATGGGCATTGGGCAGTTAGCATGTCTGGGCATGACAGCAAGTATTTGTGAATAGTCGGCCTAATCAATGTATATAGGCACACACCGCCAAGTCACTCACCCGACATAGATATCATCAAGCAACAGTCTCGGGTATCGCCGCGAGATATTCCTTCGCTTTAGCCAACGACCAAAATAAACGCTGACCACCGACCTTCTCCAACACAGATAATTTCGCGGGAGCGAATAACGTGGGCCTCAGGCCTAGTTTCCATAGCTTAGTCAGGACCACCTTGTACTCGGCTCTCTGTGCTTGAACCTCCGGTGTAAAGTCTTCGAAAATGGCCACTTTGTGATCGCCAAGCCTCAGATTACCCCTTCTGGTACGAGCCGACCGCATGATGAGTTCTCTCTGCTGGAGTCTGTTCAGCTTGACTATGATGGGCCTCGGCTCTTTGTTCACGCCGGGAGAAAACCTGCCCGCTCTGTAGGCCGATTCACAGACAGGAGGCGAAGGGAGGACGTCCGTCCCTAGTATTTTCTGCAGCAGTTCGGGCACGGTCTCAGAGAGACGGCCTTCACTGCTGGTCTCCGGTACTCCAACAATCCTGACGTTGTGGCGTCTATCCCGGGACTGCATCTCATCCATTGCCGACTGTAGTTTGTTGACTTCAGCCTGCCTAGCCAGCAGGGCGGATTCGAGACCCGCCATCTTCTCGCACTGTAATGATACCTCCGTCGTTAGCATGGCTAGTTCGTTAGCATTAGCCGAGGAGACAGCGTGCATCGTCTCCATCTTGTCTGTCAGCGGTACTACCGCCAGCCGTATTTCTTCTGATATCTCACGACGGAGGCTGACACAAAAATCCGCCAACACTTTCTTCTGTGCTTCAGCGATGCGTGTCTCAGAGTCTGCGTGTAGCTTGGTCATGACCAAGAGCACAGCTTCGCTTAACTCCCCGACAACGGGCGACGATGCGGCCAGGCCCGGTGGTGATGGTTTGCTAGTTGGGGCAGTCATGGCTCTGGTTTCCACCCCCGTCATCGTAGAAAGTCGAAAAAAGTCGATGAATGTATACTAAACACGACGACCTAGCAAACAGATAAAAAACAAATAAAAATAAAATAAAGACTAATGGGGAGAAACGTATATTCAGCACGGTAGAAGGGAGCTCATGTGAAACACGTCTACTCCATGATCGCTCAGCTCCGCCCCTCCTCTCCTCTCCTCCTAATCCTGCCTCTCCTCTCCTCCTAATCCTCTCCTCTCCTCCTAATCCCACCTCTCCTCTCCTCCTAATCCTCTCCTCCTAATCCCACCTCTCCTCTCCTCCTAATCCTCTCCTCCTAATCCCACCTCTCCTCTCCTCCTAATCCTCTCCTCTCCTCCTAATCCCACCTCTCCTCCTAATCCTCTCCTCCTAATCCCACCTCTCCTCTCCTCCTAATCCTCTCCTCTCCTCCTAATCCCACCTCTCCTCTCCTCCTAATCCTCAATGCTAATGTAATGATTTTGACTAATTATGCAGGTCTTGCCGGAGGTGCCGCTGACAGCTGGATTCGAACCCAGTGTCTCTGCGGTGGTAGACAAGCGCTTAGTCCGCTGCGCTACCCAGCCGCGCCCCCCCCCAGGGGGGAGAAGAAGAGAGAGCGCGTAATGGTATGACGCAGTAGTGATCAGAACGGGCCCGGCCCGCTGAGTAGTGATCAGAACGGGCCCGGTCCGGTGAGTAGTGATCAGAACGGGCCCGGTCCGGTGAGTAGTGATCAGAACGGGCCCGACCCGCTGAGTAGTGATCAGAACGGGCCCGGCCCGGTGAGTAGTGATCAGAACGGGCCCGGCCCGGTGAGTAGTGATCAGAACGGGCCCGCTGAGTAGTGATCAGAACGGGCCCGGCCCGGTGAGTAGTGATCAGAACGGGCCCGCTGAGTAGTGATCAGAACGGGCCCGGTGAGTAGTGATCAGAACGGGCCCGGTGAGTAGTGATCAGAACGGGCCCGCTGAGTAGTGATCAGAACGGGCCCGGCCCGGTGAGTAGTGATCAGAACGGGCCCGCTGAGTAGTGATCAGAACGGGCCCGGCCCGGTGAGTAGAGCGTCGAGGGCTTTCCTGTGTCGAGACGCACCGAGACCATCTATCATGTTGCTTTCCCCTTTTCTCACAGACCTCTTTTGTGTGTGTGTGTGTGTGTGTGTGTGGGTGTGTGTGTGTGGGGGGGTGTGTGTGGGGGTGTGTGTGTGTGGGGGGGTGTGTGTGCGCGTGTGTGCGCGCGTTGTCTTGGAATGCTATTAAAAAATCTCAACCAGACTAATGAATTTTATGACCTAGAGAGAGAGATCCAGATACTTTTCTCCCCTCATGTCTGTCTAGTATAACAGCTCTCCCTCTCTTGTTCTCTCTCTCTCTCTTGTTCTTGTTCTCTCTCTCCGTTCTCTCTCTCGTTCTCTCTCCATTCTCGCTCTCTCTCCTCTCTCATTCTCTCTCTCTCTTGTTCTCTCTCGTTCTCTGTCTCGTTCTGTCTCTCTCTCTCTCTCTCTCTCTCTCTCTCTCTCTCTCTCTCTCTCTCTCTCTCTCTCTCTCTCTCTCACTCTCTCGTTCTCTCTCTCTCTCACTCTCCCATCACACCCCAGACAGGCATTTGGCTTTTAATCAAAATGTACAGACCTCTTACTCACAGGCCCATTGTTTCACATCCCTTTTGGTAACAGCATGATCATTACAGTGGGATGCAGTTTTACACTGACGTAGGGACCCCACCCGGACAGATGTGCCAGGGCAGGTTTACATGGTGGGAGTCTAAGGTTGCTTCCACACTAGGCGTCCGAGGCCGTTTCCGAGCACGATTGCCCCGAAAAGTAGTGCAGTGAGAGAACGCTGCGTTCCGTCCCCGGGGCCACTTGAAAAGGTGGTCTGGGGAACGAATCGGCGTCTCCCCCCGGGCACGGAACGGTTGTCTGAGTTTAAGGAGGGGGGCGCTAGGGCGGTTAGGTGGCGTAGCGGAGAATGCGTTCGTCACCAGCCCCGGAGCTGTGAGCTGGATTCGCCTGTTCGAATCCAGCTCACAGCTCCGGGGTTGTCACCACCTTGGCTGGCCGTTCACACTAATACAATTGGCTGTATTAGAGGGTGGGAGAAGCTGGCGGGGTGGGTCCGGGTCGTTGTAAACAGCGGCTCCTACAGTTCGGTCGTGGCGCCTGCTAAGCGCGGATAGGACTTGAGGGGGATAGTGTGGTCCTCCCACACGCTACGCCCTCTCAATGAGAATCCGCGCTGCCAGGTGAAAAAGAAGCGGTTGATTGGCTGGACGTGTGTCGGAGGAAGCACGTGGTAGCCTCCACTCTCCCAGATGATCTGACTGTGGGGGGTAAGTGCGCAGCGACCAGGAAGGGATTGGGAATTGGCATACGACTAACATTGGGATGGGAGAAAATCGGAGGAAAAATGGAGGGGGAAAAAGATAAATAAAAAAAAAAAAAGGAGGAGGAGGGCGCTAAACTTCTTCCCCAGAATAGAGTTGTAATCATACTTCAATTTAAACATATTATTTAGGTCCGTTTGGGATTGTGAGAAGTCGGTAAACCTGCTCCAACGAGGGAAGCTGTGTTTCCATTTCAGCCAAGCGCTCACGTCTTTCTCTCTTTTCAGAGGCTTCATAAGACATAATGTGCCCTCTCAATACCACCTTAAGAGGCTTCATAAGACATAATGTGCCCTCTCAATACCACCTTAAGAGGCTTCATAGGATATAACGTGCCCTCTCAATACCACCTTAAGAGGCTTCATAGGATATAATGTGCCCTCTCAATACCACCTTAAGAGGCTTCATAAGATATAATGTGCCCTCTCAATACCACCTTAAGAGGCTTCATAAGATATAATGTGCCCTCTCAATACCACCTTAAGAGGCTTCATAAGATATAATGTGCCCTCTCAATACCACCTTAAGAGGCTTCATAAGACATAATGTGCCCTCTCAATACCACCTTAAGGCGCAATGTCCACAAAAAAGTTTTTTTTCAAGGCGGAGCTCTTTGGATATAAAAAAAATATGAATGCGCAGAGCGCTTAGAACTGGACAACATGGTGGGGAACGTTCCACGAGGGAACAGGACAACATGGTGGGGAATGTTCCACGAGGGAACAGGACAACATGGTGGGGAACGTTCCACGAGGGAACAGGATAAATGGTAAATGGCTGCGTTTATCCAAAGCGCTTTACAATTTGTTCCTCACACGTTCACACACCGACGGCGGAGGCGACCATGCAAGGTGCCAACCTGCTCATCGGGAGCAGTTAGGGGTTATAAGTGTCTTGCTCAAGGACAATTCGACATGCTGCCCGGGAGGAGCGGGAATCGAACCGGGAACCTCCGCATTACCAGACGACTGCTCTACCTCCTGAGCTACTGTGACGTAACTTTTGAGGCAGTGAACTCATGTTTACATTTGCTGTATAAACGTAGGAAGGGGAAAGTTCTAGATTAGATCAGACTGGATAAAATAAGATGTTGCTTTATTGATCCCCTTGGGGAAATACGGGCGTCATAGCAGCATGGGGGAGGGGGAGGGTTATAGAAGAAAGACATAAATATAGCCGATAAAATGTAATCTGAATATAAGAATACGAGAAAAATTGTATTAAATTTGAATATAAAAATATGAGGAAAAAACTATAAACAAAGGTTGTTTTCTATCAGCGGGTCAAACTCTTCCAAGGACATTATGTCAATGTATCCAAAGTTTAGACGGTCAAAAGCGTTAGCTTCAAAACATAAACGGCGCACAACGCATTAAAGGTATATTTATCAATTGTTGCAATATGTGAATATTCCAGTTGAATATTCCAATCTCGTCTAAACAGCCCTCCGATCCAATAGTGTGACTGATATCACAGTGCTCCATGTGCCCTAATTGCTTTATTAATATCGGGTTATGGCTTTCATCAAAGATTACAGTGTTGGTCACGCTGTCATTCTCTTCAGTGCAGTCGTCTCCACCAGGTGCCTACACTGACGCAAGATTCCTTTATTGATCCCCTTGTGGGGAGATTCAGGCATCATAGAAGCATGGAGGTACAGGTACATGGTAATAGTAGAAGACATAATACAGGTAATATGATTATAGTACAGTAGAAAAGTAAAAAAAAAAAATAGGCAGTGTAAACAATATAATGATATAATTAGCTCTGAATATACGCACCTGAGTAAGTAGGCAGTGTGATCAAGGTGCAGATGAGGGTCTGTATGCCCTAGTGGTTATATTATGCATTACAATACATAAACACCAGAATCTAAATATGCATAAGGTACGTATGGCGTCGTATACGTTGTAGTCTGTTTAGGTGGGAGTCGGGCGCACTCAGTGATCAGACTCTGTAATACGCCAGTGATCATTCCCTGCTACTCTGTCCTCCTTACGCTTCTGTGAGTCAGTGGTGTGTGGGAAACGCATCGGCTGCTAAGTAAACACGTGTCCACGACAAAGAAAACCTGTGCATACTGCATACCTATGTTAAACGATGTGATCTCTTCATTTGGCCAACTGCGGTAAGACGCCAGCCTCCCGATTTTGAAGGGCGATGATGAGTAGGTGAGACTGGGATTTGAAAGATGGAACGAGTATGTATGTATGTATGTTGCCCCATAGGCTACTGCAGGTCCTGTTAGTTCATTGCCGTTTCACTTCTACATGCTGTATATAAATACATTGTTAACCCTTTCACTACCACACTACAGACGGTTAACCCTTTCACTACCACACTACTGAAGGTCAACCTTTCACTACCACACTACAGAAGGTTAACCCTTTCACTACCACACTACAGAAAGATAACCCTTTCACTACCACACTACAGAAGGTTGACCCTTTCACTACCACACTACCGAAGGTCAACCTTTCAATACCACACTACAGAAGATTAACCCTTTCCCTACCACACTACAGAAGGTTGACCTTTCACTACCACACTACAGAGGGTTAACCCTTTTACTACCACACTACAGAAGGTCGACCTTTCACTACTACACTACAGCAGGTTAACCCTTTCACTACCACACTACAGAAGGTTGACCCTTTCACTACCACACTACCGAAGGTCGACCTTTCACTACCACACTACAGAAGGTTAACCCTTTCACCACCACACTACAGAAGGTTGACCCTTTCACTACCACACTACAGAGGGTTAACCCTTTTACTACCACACTACAGAAGGTCGACCTTTCACTACCACACTACAGAAGGTTAACCCTTTCACCACCACACTACAGAAGGTTGACCCTTTCACTACCACACTACAGAAGTGTGGTAGTGAAAGGGTTAACCTACTGTTGTGTGGCAGTGAAAGGGTTAACCTGCTGTTGTGTGGCAGTGAAAGGGTTATAACCTGCTATATTGTCGCAGTGAAAGGGTTAACCGTTTGGTAGTGCTGCGGTGAAAGTTTGTAAGGGCTGCTACCACATAGTAGTACTTGGTGGCATCCGCGGTAATATCCCTGAGAGCTAATTGGGCTTCGGCTTGCGCAAACCAAGCGTTGGCACTCTGTTCCCAAACCTCGGGCAGCTTGAGTGAAACTGCGTTCAATGATCTGCGATCTGCGTTCTGTTGTTCAGTTGACATGTTCGATATAATCTCCGAAATATGTCCAAGAGAAAATCGGGGTCACCAATGTAGGAGTGCGGTAATGATAGCGCAGACGGAGTCGTGTTCCGATGCAAAACAAACTATTTTATTACGCACTCTACTGTCACACAAACAACGCCTTCATTCATCTTTCACTCGTCCCTCTTTAACTACGTCATCCCCCGCTAAGGGTCACGGCCGGGAGATGTAGTAAACACCACAATAGGCTAGGATGCCGTGAATCCTGACCCAGTAGCCACTACAGAGTGATGTGTTTCTGTAATAGTTCCGCAGGGTTTCCACACGGCACCCCGAGAGGTGGAGCCGGCGCTCTCCTTTAGTCTATAGTTGCAGTTGTGTTAAAACCCTGCGGTTGAATGAAGCAGAAATTAATGGGTTAAATAAACAGGCCGCCTATATTGTAGGCCTACGTCAAAATCCTTTTAAGACTATTTGTTCCAAGTTGTTAATTTTTCATAAGTGCTGCAGCGATGCTCCGCGTCGTCGCGTACGTTGATCTGACACGACCGTGAACCGAACCGTGTCCATTCCCCCTCTCTCTCTCTCTCTCTCTCTCTCTCTCTCTCTCTCTCTCTCTCTCTCTCTCTCTCTCTCTCTCTCTTCTCTCCTCTCCCTCTCCTCTCCCTCTCTCTGTCTCTCTGTCTCGCTCTCTCTCTCTCTCTCTCTCTCTCTCTCTCTCCTCCCCCTCCTCTCCTCTGTCTCCCTGGGGATGGTGTGTGTGTGTGGCGAGGCTGCCTGCCTGTGAGGATGATGAATGATTCACAGGATCAGCGCCTCCTCGTACCCAGACAGATCTCGAGGTCACACACATTTCACAGACACTTGGCTGGAACATCCACTCTGTCGTCATCCTCCTCCTCCTGGCCGTCCCGCTGTGTCCGCGCGTGGATGTGGGGACGTGATCTCTGGCGGATGTGGGGACCGGCTAATTCTGGCCTGAACACCACAGGGTTTGCACGGCACAAGGTCCTTGAAGTGCTTAAAGTGCTTGATTTTTTTACAAAAAAAAACTCTGGGCCTGGAATTCCTTGAAAACAGCCAATTTTCTTTACAAGGTGCTTAAAAAGTCCTTGAAATTCAAATCAACCATTCGCATTGAATGGTTTGTTCATCCATGATCAAATTGTTCTGAATCATGAAATCGTTTTTTTTTATTTATATATATATATATATATAACGAGTTGCTCTCTCACACGCCTTTCCTCATTTCTTCACGTGTGAAGCTCTAGCTGGCAAGCAGGCCAAGAAGATGCTTAAAAAACTGCATTTAAAAGTGAATTGTATCATTTGAGTGTCATCCTTGAAAATGAAAAATAGTGCTTGGAAAAGTACTTAAAAGTCCTTGAATTTCATTTTGCAATGTCTGGGGAACCCTGACACCAAAACGGCGCTTTTGAATGACTTCACTGTTGCAGACATCATTTCCAGTCTTGGACGAAAACCACGAGAGATTTACCTGAAAAACTCAATAATACAGTATTTATTTCATCACGTTTGATGTTCTCTGGGTTTTAAGTCTCGGCTCGTGCACGGTGTGAAGCACCGCCGTGTCAATCAGAGACTGTCGGGTAAACACACGCTAAACAAAGTGAATCAGAAAGTGCTCTAGCATCTTGTATAGAGCCTCTGAATCCGGTGTCTACGTTTTTATATAGTTTTATAATATATGATGCAGTATGATTATAATATAGTGTCCTCACGGTAACAACTGGAGACACTGTCCTCATGGTTTGTGAGGTGTTCGGGGGGCTGACTGTTCCGGGGGGGTTCACTTCACATGCCTTCCAGCCACATTGTACTATTGTACTTATTTTATGCCTATTCTTAAATCTGCACATTTACATTGCACTACTTTTATTGTCTTTTATACCTATTCTTATGTCTGAAATGTGTGCAATTTTTTTTATTTTGTCAATTTGTGTGCTGATTTTATGCCTGTGTTAATTTTTTATACTAATTGCTGTGGTGCACTCTGGACTGAGAGTACTATGTAGATAGTTATTAATATTTATTATTGTTGTGTTGTAGAAATGTGTGCACATCGGCGACTTCCGGTTTGAAATGTCTGAGTGAGCAGCCTTTGAAAAAAGCTCCCAGTCGCAAATCAAAACAAACGTGGAATAACATGATATGAAAACGAAAAAAGTAAGCATTCAATGACAAAAGCGAGGAAGAACAAGTGGACATATGAGAAAACAAAAAAGACCCAAGAAGAAAAGGAAATAACGAGGCGACGTGAAGGAATAACGAGACGACGTGAAGAAATGGCGCAGCTACAACAAGTCAACACGGAGATCCCCAGCTGGGCTGTGGAACTCGGAGCTAGTATTCGGGACATACAGGCAAGCATGCAAACTAGCGTGAAGGTAAACGAAGCGAACACGCAAAGCAAAGCATACAGAAAAGTATAGACAGACTCAGAGAAGAAGTAAAGAAAGGACAAGACGAACTCAAAGAAGAAATAAATAAGAGACTTGAGTCAATTGACAAAGTTGCTGAAACAGGAGAAAGACACGGTGGCGTTGGAAGAGAGAACGGCCGAGACTGAAGAATGGAGTACAGACTTACAAAAGATTCTAATGGAGACTCTCGAGGAACAAGGGAAGATGAGAGAGAAGTTAACTGACTTGGAGGGGAGATCAAGAAGAAACAATATAAGAGTGTGGGGTCTGAAAGAAGGGCTAGAAGGAGCCTCGATGTCCAAATATATGGAAAGCCTAATCCGAGAGAAACTGGACATGTCACTGTCGGAACACACCGATATGGGAATACAGAGGGCACATAGGATACAAGCACCGAGACCTCAGACGAATGGACCACCGAGAGCAGTCATAATTAACTTCCTGAGGTTTGAAGTCAAGGAGAACATTCTTAAGAGAGCCTGGCAGATGAAGATCGATGTGGAAGGACAGAGAATATCCTTTGACCACGACTATGCAGCGGAGGTGGCTGCAAAACGGCGAAGTTACGCGGAAATAAAAAAGATTCTAAAAGAAAAGGGGATTCGGTTCCAATCACCGATGACCGCTCTGAAAGTGTACTGGCAGGAAGGCACCAAAACCTACAGCAGCGTACAAGAGGCAGCGAGGGACATACATCGGGATGGAGAGAGGACGCCGGGACGAAGAGAGGGGGGGAAACCCACATATACACCCACCCCGATGGAGAGACTGGAGAAGATGCGCAGGTGGAACAGAGTCGAGAAGAGGAGGACGGATGAGCGATGGGGATTGGAGATGATTCGAGACGGAGCAGCTGAGGAGAGTGACAGAGGGACATCGGAGAGAAGCACAGGGAGAGCGCGAGGGACCACGATACTTCAAAAGGAAAGATACGTACAAAACAAAACAAACATTTGACCAAGACCATGACTAAATGTGAAAGATACATAGAAATACACACAACATAGAATATGAGTAATTGTAAACATAAAAAAAAAAAAGATAAAACTTAAACAGAGAGAAGACATGTGATACACAGTACAAATGAATGTGGACATGAAAATGACTGATTCTATGTCTCTGAAAATGACTGACGGAGAGAAAAACACACGTTGGACAGATTGTGTATGTGTGTGTATATATATATATATATATAATAAAAAAAATCCATATTACCGGGAGCTCAAGGACAGGGCAGCACACAGACAATGCTGGACTTACATGGTGAGCTTTCTTTTTTAGCCACTAGGGGAGCCCTGTCACTATGAGAGCCTTTTCTCCCCACCCCCTAGCAGGGGATAGAGCAAAGAAAATAATTACCTCTGACACCATGGAATTGTCAAACTTTGTGAATGTTGTAAATGTTTATTATAGTTCTTTGAATGTAAGTCGAGTAGAGTTAGCAGTGGCTACAACTACAAATATTATTTTATGTGACATGGGTAGAACGGGAGATCATTTCGAATGGAAAGATGACACAAATTAAAGGTATTAAGATGATGTCGCTGAATGTTAATGGAATGAATAATCCAATCAAAAGGAGTAAAGTGATGACGAAGCTTAGAAAAGAGGAGGCACAGGTTATTTTTCTACAAGAAACCCATCTAATACAACAAGAACATGAAAAACTGAAGAGATTCGGATACGAGAATATGTTTTATAGTTCTTTTAAACAGAACCTTAGGAGAGGAGTAGCTATATTGATTAAGAATGCAGTGAAGTTTGAATTGATTAAAGAAGTGAGAGATAAAGAGGGGAGATATGTAATGGCCAAGGGGAAAATGGAAGGCCAAATGGTAACATTAATGAATATATATGCACCCCCAGACAGTGAGAAATACCTATTTGAAACAATCTTTGATATTATAGCAATGGAAGGGGAAGGCGTTTTAATCTGTACAGGAGACTTCAACGTAGTATTGAATTATGACATGGACACGACAAGCACAAAGAGATGGAGAACACACATCAGCAAATATATGAATATACAAATGACAGAATTAGGAATCACGGATATATGGAGAGAAACACACACACTAGACAGGGAATACAGTTACACACATTATTCACATCCACACCAGGGTTTCCGTTAGAAAAAATTGTTGCCGGTCTCCGTGACCTGCAAGATTTCAATCTACCGGACAAATGAGATTAATTCCGGTCATAGTTTATTGAGCTTTAAAACAATTGATATAGGCTATATAAAGAATGTCATCCTCAAGGCATGTAGATTTATAATATTATTACTTAAAACGAGGCTACTTTTGCGTATAGTCATTAATATATTCCAAATAAAATAAGTCCCTCGATACTCCGTGCTGCTGCTGACTTGAAATAAAATAGACCGCGTATGTGGGCAGTCGGTCCGACACTAAACAGCAGTCTGTTATAATCACATTTTTATGAGCTAACGAATTCCGTTATATTGGACATTTGTATTAATTATATCAAGCGAAGAACTGAGAAATTTTGCAGAGAGAGATGGCAACATTATCGTGGGTTTGCGTGATGTATATCTCCACCTCCCAACGACTTGGTGCTGGTCATAATGTCCGGTGAAAACAACTCCCTCCAAGCACAACTTGACCACCCGAACCGTACCAAAACAGGCCAAAATTAAATAGCCCATGCGACGAACGATTCATTACATTCGTTTCATCGTTGCTCCACCAAGCAGCCGGTCCAACAATGAAAGCTGTTATCAGCGCGAGCCGGCCGCAGTTAGTTTGCAAGAAGCATCCAGCTGCAGACCCGCAGAGCAGCTTTCCAGGTCTGGGGACCGCACTGTGCCAGCAAAGCTGGTAGGTTCTGTGGGTCTGCAGCTGCATGCCTTCCGCAAATCCAGCAGCAAGCTCTCGCTGAGCGAAGCAACGACAACAAACGCAATGATTGTTTCGTTCATCGCATAGGCCACCCAACTCCAGCCCATCCAAATACAATTAAAATAATCAAACTGTGCCCAGAGGGAACTATTTTCACCGGACACTATGACCGGAGAGATTAAATATGTCGGACTTCAACAGATTTTGCCGGTCAAATACCGGTAATTACCGGCTAACGGAAACGCTGATCCACACACAACATATTCAAGGATAGATTACTTCCTCATGACAACAGGGGACAGATACAGAGTAGAAGATTGTAGAATAGGGGTAACAGACATATCAGATCACAGCGCAACATATCTGACAGTAAATCTGAAAAGTAGACGGAGAAACACAGTCTGGAGACTGAACGTAGGTTTATTGAATAACAAAGGCTTAGTAGACGAAGTAAAAGAAGACATAATAAGATACAGAGAGGAAAATGATAACGGAGAGGTAGATCCAAACATTCTATGGGATGCAATGAAGGTAGTAATACGAGGAAAATTGATAGCAAAGGCAGCACTACTCAAGAGGGCCAGAATAGAGACATACCAGAACTTAGTAAAGAAACTGGAAGAATTAGAGAAAAAAACACCAAAACTCAAAGAACCAAGAGACACTTAGGGAAGTAAAAGACGTTAGAGAAAAGATAAACAAAGAATTACTGACAGAAATTGAGAAAAAGGCTAGATATGTGAAACAGACATACTATGAAGGAGGAACGAGAGTGACCAGACTCTTAGCTAGATGAATCAGAATACAACAGAAACTAAATACAATACACAAAATAAAAGACACAAACACAAACAGGTTACTAAGAGAACCAGCTGAAATAGAGAAGACATTTGTAGAATACTATAAGACACTATACACACAACCGAAAGCGGCAGGAGAAGAAGAGATAGAGACATTCTTAGAAAATTTTTATTTACAATCGATAGGAAAGGAGCAGAACAAAATATTAAATGCAGAGATAACGGAACAGGAAGTGGGAAATGCGATCAGTAAAGCAAAGAACAATAAGTCACCAGGTAGCGACGGATTCCCTTCGGAATTTTACAAAACATTTAGACAGGAACTGAGGCCCATATTAGAGGCAGCATTTAGACACACAATGAAAAAAGGAACAATGCCACCCTCATGGAAAGAAGCCATAATTACTACGATCCCAAAGGAAGGGAAGGATAAGGAACTATGTAGTAGCTTCAGACCAGTGTCCATAGACGAAGACCAGACCGCATTCATTAAAGGAAGAAAAACACAGGACAACATAAGAAAGACAGTGCAGATAGTAGAGGAGATACAAAAAGAAGGAGGAAGTGCAGTACTAGTTAGCCTGGATGCAGAAAAAGCATTCGACAGTGTAAGCTGGATATTCCTATATAAAGTATTAGAGAAATTTGGACTAGACAAAAACGTGATGAAAACAATTAGGGCATTATATCAAGAACCAACGGCAAGGATTAAAGTAAATGGCAACTTGACGGACCCGATCAAACTAGAGAGGGCTACAAGACAGGGCTGTTGTCTTTCGCCGACGCTCTTCGATATATTCATCGAACCACTGGCTCAACTAATTAGACAGACCGAGGACATCAAAGGGGTGGAGATAAGGGGAACGGAACATAAATTAGGACTGTTCGCAGATGATGTGATAGTATATATGAGACAACCAGACACGAGCTTCCCGACACTGATGGATTTACTGACAGAATATGGATATTACTCAGGATATAGACTTAACGTAACAAAGACACAGACCTTAACATTGAACTACACCCCAACGACAGAGATCAAAGACAAATACAAGATTAAATGGGATATGGACAGGATCAGATACCTAGGAGTGAATATTACAAGAGGGGTGGAGGGACTATATAATGCAAACTATACACAGATTAATCAGAAAATCAAACGAGACCTAGAAAGATGGACAGTAATGCCTCTAGACTTTAGCTCAAGGATCGAAATTATAAAGATGAATATATTACCAAGGTTACTATACCTATTTCAGGCTCTACCTATATTAATACCACAAAGCCAGTTCAGGGAATGGAATAAACAGATATCAAGATTCATATGGGGGGGGAAAAGGCCAAGGATAAGATATGTGACTCTACAATTACCAAAGGAGAAAGGAGGAATGGCAATACCTAGTTTAGAAGATTACTACTACGCAGCACAGCTGATAATAGTAACATGTTGGTGCAACGAGAATTATGAAGCCAAATGGAAAGACATAGAAACAAAAAATGAGGGACTCAAAGTGCAGGCACTGATAGGAGACAGGGAGCTATACAGAAGAAAGGAACAACTAATAGACCCAATTACCAAATTCACTATACATATATGGAACAAGATAGTAAAGAAATACAAGCTAGAAAAAGAAACCAAGATACTGAGATGGATAACGCACGACAACAAATTTAAACCAGGGAAAGAAGATCATGGGTTCAAAAGATGGGAGAGGGGGGGCATAACAGCAATATGTACAATGACAGAAGGAGGGGAGATCCAGACTCTACAAAAATTGAAAGAAAGATTCGGACTAGAGAATAGCGACCACTTTAGATATTTACAGATTAGGGACTACTACAACAAGGAAATAAAACTAGACAAAGACAAAGATCAGAATGGGATAATTAAGATGATGGTAAAAGCATACGAAGGAAGGAAGGGGGGGGAGGGATATCAGCACTATATCAGGCAATAATGGACAGCAAGGACATCACAACCAAATATATAAAGGAAAAGTGGGAGAAGGAATTAGAAACGGAGATAACAGAAGAAGAATGGTATAACATATTTAAGATACAACACACAACCACAGGGTCAAGGATATGGAGGGAGTGTTGGGTGGAAAAAC
Organism: Notolepis coatsorum; assembly: GCF_963971535.1. Taxonomy (NCBI): domain Eukaryota; kingdom Metazoa; phylum Chordata; class Actinopteri; order Aulopiformes; family Paralepididae; genus Notolepis; species Notolepis coatsorum. The sequence continues at coordinate 106,504,806 of NC_140178.1, read as the reverse complement.
ATAATTAGATTTTTTGTAACACCAGAAATACAGGGCAACTATACACCAACACAGAAACCATGCTTTGGACAGGACAAGTATTGTATTTAGGGAACTTAACACAGGAAGGAATTCAGGGGAAAGACATATACTTGATTAAGATATTACTAGTAGCAGCCAAGAAAGCACTGACGAAAATGTGGTATAGAGTAGAAGCACACGCGAGGGAACAATGGACAGAGATAGTGGGTGGGATACAGGAAATGGAGAGAATCACACATAGGCTGAGGCTACAAGACGAGAAGTTTGAGTCAAAATGGGAGAAGTGGGAGGAGTATAGGAAAAAAAGAAACGACATCACAGGAGAGTGAAAAGGAGACGAGAAGAAAAATCTAAACGAAAATAAACTATGAAGGTACCAAAGAAACAATGTCACTTTTTTTTTTCTCTTTTTTTGTATATATATATATATATATATATATATATATATATTTTTTTTTTATTGTTTATCTCTTTTTGTTTTGTTTTGTTTTTTCCTTTTCCCCTTTAGTGAATTTATTTTAGGTCAACTCGTCATTCGATTTTGATATTAATTTTTCTACTATCAGCTATATCTTTTAGTTCTTATCTATCGAATTGTATTGTACTGCCGTTTATTATTTTTACCGCCAATTGTATTATTGTATGTGGATGTTTTGTTTGTAAATCAAAAAACTGAAAATAAAAAAATTTAAGTATAAAGAAAAAATTTTGTGTGCATTTGAAATGTCTGTAAGGTATCGACTACATTGAAAATGAGCGTGACCTCAATTGTAATTTCGGGAATAAATAAAGGTTGATGATGGTAGCAACTGGAGACACTGTCGTCATGGTAACTACTGGAGACACTGTCGTCATGGTAACATCTGGAGACACTGTCCTCATGGTAACATCTGGAGACACTGTCCTCATGGTAACAACTGGAGAGACTTGTGGTGTCATTACCAAGACCTTAGCTGTCATGAAGGGTCTGGTTGTTAAGATTGATTTGGTTTAGCGGCTGGGTGGCGCAGCGGACATTGCGCTTGTCACCAACGCAAGAGACACCGGGTTAGACTCCGGCTGTCGGCGTTGCCTCCGGCTTGGGCCGGCCGTCATACTAACTCAATTGGCAGAGTTAGCGGGTGGAAGTCGAAGGGTGGTAATCTGGACGTTGTGGACAGCGACTCCTACAGGTCGGTTGGTGGACGCCTGCACAGCAGAGACAGGAAATGGCGGGGGTAGTGTGAGCCTCCCACACGTTACACCTCGCCAATGAGAGTCCGCGCTGGCAGGTGAAAAGATGTGACCGGCTGCCTCCTCGTGTATCGGAGGGGACACGTGATGCAAGGCTTCTATCCTCCTCCCTACAACCGTCCAGTGGGGGGCATATGCAAGCAACGTTCAAGACAGGGGAGGGGAGAATTGGCACAGTGGGTAATTGGGATGGGAGAAAAAAAGAAAAAGAGGAGAAAAAGTGGATAAAAAAAGAAGAAAGATTTATTTGGTTTATTCAGTTAATTTCAGTCTTTATTAGCCTCCCAAAAAGCAATTAGGTTTTCTCAGCAGGGGAGGGAGCAGACATTTAAAATGCATAGCAGACGACACCCGTGCTAAGACTTGCACAATGATCTCCATTGTTGTGGTTATAAGATGGACGATCGTTCAGTTGGACTTGGCTGATCTCTCTCTCTCTCTCTCTTCCGCTCCCAGATATATCGGCAAATCCGACTCCATCACCATCAGCGTGTGGAACCACAAGAAGATCCACAAGAAGCAAGGGGCCGGGTTCCTGGGATGTGTGCGCCTCCTGTCCAACGCCATCAACCGCCTCAAAGACACAGGATGTAAGGAGCACCAGGGCTTATTCATGTCTGTTGTGTTTTTATCTGTCATTGATTGAGCATGTATGTATTGTATGTATTGTAACGACCATGGATGTCTAGACTCGCTAGCCCTTGACCAATTTACATTTACATTTAGTCATTTAGTCATTTAGCTGACTCTTTTATGCAAAACGACTTACAAGTTCTGTACGACAAGTCATCAGGATGGAAGGGCACAACTCTTATCAGCTGAGTAACAATGTTCATCAAAGTGTTGAGTGCTACAGTGTAGGTTGGGGTCGGACCCTTTAGTTGACTGGCCTCTGTGGCCTGGGTGACCTGGTTAGAGGAGCTGTGGCCTGGGTGACCTGGTTAGCGCTGTGGCCTGGGTGACCTGGTTAGCCCTGTGGCCTGGGTGACCTGGTTAGCCCTGTGGCCTGGGTGACCTGGTTAGAGGAGCTGTGGCCTGGGTGACCTGGTTAGAGGAGCTGTGGCCTGGGTGACCTGGTTAGCGCTGTGGCCTGGGTGACCTGGTTAGCGCTGTGGCCTGGGTGACCTGGTTAGCCCTGTGGCCTGGGTGACCTGGTTAGCGCTGTGGCCTGGGTGACCTGGTTAGCGCTGTGGCCTGGGTGACCTGGTTAGAGGAGCTGTGGCCTGGGTGACCTGGTTAGCCCTGTGGCCTGGGTGACCTGGTTAGCGCTGTGGCCTGGGTGACCTGGTTAGAGGAGCTGTGGCCTGGGTGGCCTGGTTAGAGGAGCTGTGGCCTGGGTGACCTGGTTAGAGGAGCTGTGGCCTGGGTGACCTGGTTAGCGCTGTGGCCTGGGTGACCTGGTTAGAGGAGCTGTGGCCTGGGTGACCTGGTTAGCGCTGTGGCCTGGGTGGCCTGGTTAGCGCTGTGGCCTGGGTGACCTGGTTAGCGCTGTGGCCTGGGTGACCTGGTTAGAGGAGCTGTGGCCTGGGTGGCCTGGTTAGCGCTGTGGCCTGGGTGACCTGGTTAGCGCTGTGGCCTGGGTGACCTGGTTAGCGCTGTGGCCTGGGTGACCTGGTTAGAGGAGCTGTGGCCTGGGTGACCTGGTTAGCGCTGTGGCCTGGGTGACCTGGTTAGCGCTGTGGCCTGGGTGACCTGGTTAGCGCTGTGGCCTGGGTGACCTGGTTAGCGCTGTGGCCTGGGTTCGATTCCCAGCTGCCCCCTGAATTCACTACAGTATTGCCATTCTGTTGTAGCATCGGGGCGATTATAATCAATTCCAGCTGTGATCTCCAAGCAGCCAGTAGACCTTGAGGCCTGAGCCACCAGCATCAACTAAAAGGTGACCCAACGTTGGACTGCGCTCCTCAGCACCACGCCTACCTCACGGAGCCCAGACCAGGGTGTAAGAGGGTCACCGTCTCCCCCCCCCCCAGAACAGAACAGGAATGGCCAATTAGCGGGATAAACAAACGAGATTGGAGGCTTTTAGTGTATGTCTCCTTATGACGGCATCGACTCGAGATGCATGGGTTCTGCTTTTTCATACCGGTTTGACCCCTATCTGAAGGACCCGCCCTCTTTTCTGGATCCTACAATCACAGCTGTTGCTTCCCTCGGACCGACAGCTGTGTTGAGCTGGTGCTCTGGTTGAGCTGGTGCTCTGTGTTGAGCTGGTGCTCTGGTTGAGCTGGTGCTCTGTGTTGAGCTGGTGCTCTGTGTTGAGCTGGTGCTCTGTGTTGAGCTGGTGCTCTGGTTGGGAGCTGGTGCTCTGTGTTGAGCTGGTGCTCTGGTTGGGAGCTGGTGCTCTGTGTTGAGCTGGTGCTCTGTGTTGAGCTGGTGCTCTGGTTGGGAGCTGGTGCTCTGTGTTGAGCTGGTGCTCTGGTTGGGAGCTGGTGCTCTGTGTTGAGCTGGTGCTCTGGTTGGGAGCTGGTGCTCTGTGTTGAGCTGGTGCTCTGGTTGGGAGCTGGTGCTCTGGTTGAGCTGGTGCTCTGGTTGGGAGCTGGTGCTCTGGTTGAGCTGGTGCTCTGGTTGGGAGCTGGTGCTCTGTGTTGAGCTGGTGCTCTGGTTGAGCTGGTGCTCTGTGTTGAGCTGGTGCTCTGGTTGAGCTGGTGCTCTGTGTTGAGCTGGTGCTCTGTGTTGAGCTGGTGCTCTGGTTGAGCTGGTGCTCTGTGTTGAGCTGGTGCTCTGGTTGGGAGCTGGTGCTCTGGTTGGGAGCTGGTGCTCTGTGTTGAGCTGGTGCTCTGGTTGGGAGCTGGTGCTCTGTGTTGAGCTGGTGCTCTGGTTGGGAGCTGGTGCTCTGGTTGGGAGCTGGTGCTCTGTTTGGGAGCTGGTGCTCTGTTTGGGAGCTGGTGCTCTGGTTGGGAGCTGGTGCTCTGGTTGGGAGCTGGTGCTCTGGTTGGGAGCTGGTGCTCTGGTTGGGAGCTGGTGCTCTGTGTTGAGCTGGTGCTCTGGTTGAGCTGGTGCTCTGGTTGGGAGCTGGTGCTCTGTGTTGAGCTGGTGCTCTGGTTGGGAGCTGGTGCTCTGTTTGGGAGCTGGTGCTCTGGTTGGGAGCTGGTGCTCTGTGTTGAGCTGGTGCTCTGGTTGGGAGCTGGTGCTCTGTGTTGAGCTGGTGCTCTGTGTTGAGCTGGTGCTCTGGTTGGGAGCTGGTGCTCTGGTTGGGAGCTGGTGCTCTGGTTGGGAGCTGGTGCTCTGTGTTGAGCTGGTGCTCTGGTTGGGAGCTGGTGCTCTGTGTTGAGCTGGTGCTCTGTGTTGAGCTGGTGCTCTGGTTGGGAGCTGGTGCTCTGTGTTGAGCTGGTGCTCTGGTTGGGAGCTGGTGCTCTGGTTGAGCTGGTGCTCTGTGTTGAGCTGGTGCTCTGTGTTGGGAGCTGGTGCTCTGGTTGAGCTGGTGCTCTGTGTTGAGCTGGTGCTCTGTGTTGAGCTGGTGCTCTGGTTGGGAGCTGGTGCTCTGTGTTGAGCTGGTGCTCTGGTTGGGAGCTGGTGCTCTGTGTTGAGCTGGTGCTCTGGTTGGGAGCTGGTGCTCTGTGTTGAGCTGGTGCTCTGTGGTCCTGCAGATGGAAAGAGGAAAGAATCCTGTTGCTTTTCCTAGAAGTTCCTGACACTGTCGTTTTCCTGGAGCGACACAGGAAACATGAACCTTGTGCCACAGCTGGAAGTGGTTTGCCCCTGCATCTCCTCCTCCTCCTCCTCTTCCTCCTTCTCCTCTTCCTCCTCACCCTCCTCCTCCTCCTCCTCACCCTCCTCCTCGTCTTCCTCCTCACCCTCCTCCTTCTCCTCCTCCTCCTCCTCCTCTTCCTCCTTCTCCTCTTCCTCCTCACCCTCCTCCTCACCCTCCTCCTCTTCCTCCTCACCCTCCTCCTCCTCTTCCTCCTCACCCCTCTCCTCCTCTTCCTCCTCACCCTCCTCCTCTTCCTCCTCACCCTCCTCCTCCTCTTCCTCCTCACCCCTCTCCTCTTCCTCCTCACCCTCCTCCTCTTCCTCCTCACCCTCCTCCTCTTCCTCCTCACCCTCCTCCTCCTCACCCCTCTCCTCCTCTTCCTCCTCACCCTCCTCCTCTTCCTCCTCACCCTCCTCATCCTCTTCCTCCTCACCACCCTCCTCCTCTTCCTCCTCACCCTCCTCCTCCTCTTCCTCCTCACCCTCCTCCTCCTCACCCCTCTCCTCCTCTTCCTCCTCACCCTATTCCTCCTCTTCCTCCTCACCCTCCTCTTCCTCCTCACCCCTCTCCTCCTCTTCCTCCTCCCCCTCCTCCCCCTCACCCCTCTCCTCCTCTTCCTCCTCACCCTATTCCTCCTCTTCCTCCTCACCCTCCTCCTCTTCCTCCTCACCCCTCTCTCCTCTTCCTCCTCACCCTCCTCCTCTTCCTCCTCACCCTCCTCCTCTTCAGTCCCTCTCATACACTGGCAGTGCTCACACATACGCATACTCTCTCTCTCTCTCTCTCTCTCTCTCTCTCTCTCTCTCTCTCTCTCTCTCTCTCTATCTCTCTCTCTCTCTCTCTCTCACACACACACAGTGAAACATACATTGTACACACAACACACAGTACCCACACACAGTACACATTTTATATACACACACACACACATACAGTAAAAACTCACTCACAGGTACACACACACATACACACAACACATTCACAGACGGTATACCACACAGTACACATTTTATATACACACACACACGTCACACACACACACACACACACATCACACATGCGCGCCACAGTCACTAACCTCGGTCTATCTCTGTCTGCAGATC
>NC_140178.1:106481255-106493755 GCF_963971535.1 Notolepis coatsorum | reverse complement strand
TGATTGATTATTGGCTGCTGTAAATATATATTCCAGGCTGCTTTCCGTCTCGCGATCAGATCCCTCATCATCAGAGCCATCGCCAGCACAATGGAGCCAGTTGGCTCCACCTCTACAGATCCCACAGGGATCTCCCAGTCTAATGGACTGACCTGCAGTTACACAGGGATAGACGATAGGCGCTTTTTTCCCATCTGAGCTCCTGGAGGGGCTGCTGTACCAACGGGAGACTCGGTTGATGAAATATGAATTCAGATTGCTAATAAAAAAAGAAAACGACAAATTGCGTCGTCGGGGGCATGAAATAACAAGTATGTCGTCGCTGGCATCCAAAGTGTTAATCAGGGACTGAATGTACTCTATTTTTATTTATTTTTATCCACTTTTTCTCCCATTTTCTATATTTTCTCCCATCCCAATTTCGTATCATCCAATTCAACCCTCCCCTGTCACGAACGCTGTTTCTTGCCTCCCACAAGCCGGCTGCAATGTGGACTAAGTCATACATAGCACAAGTCCCCTCCGGTACTTGAGGTAACAGCAGTCGCATCTTTTCACCTGCGCAGCTCGATCTCTCAGTGGCGAGGAGTAACGCGTGGGAGGCTCACGCTGCCCCAGACACTTCCTGATTCTACTGCGCAGGCGCACCAACCGACCTGTAGGAGTCGCTGTCCACAACGCCCGATCCCCACCCATCAGTTTCCCACCCCCTAATACGGCCAATGTGTATTAGTATGAACGACCAGCTAAACTGAAAGCAATGTGGAGCGCTGGGCTCGAACAGGCAAGCCCAGCGTCTCCGTCATTCGTGGCGAGCGCCTTGCCCACTACGCCACGTAGCCGCCCCAACTGAATGTACTCTATTTAAATTTGAAGTACCACTGGGGGGGGGGGGGGGCCATAGTGCTTCGCACACCTACACGACCGTCCCGGGTACGACTCCCGCGCCCGGGGGGTAATTTGACTCATGTCTTCCCCGCCTCTTCTCCCGTTCACCATCTCCTCCTCTATCGGTCATGTCTGACCATGAAAAAATGAAACTGTAAAAATGCTAAAAAATCTATCTTAAAAAAAAAAGTACCACTGGGGATGGGCACATTATCAATGACTTTTAACACATTGGACGCCAACAACGTCATCATTCGTTATTGCCCGCCAATGCGCTGAACGCCAACAACGCGATAATTCGTTGTTGGGATCAATATTTAATTTTTTCGCCATGGCATTCATAATTCATCCAGCCTCCCTGCGGGACTGCAGCTGCACCCTGTCTGATATTGCAACGCCTCAATACCGCCGCCTGGTGGATGATCGGGCGAGTTACACTCCACGCCAAACCGGCGGGCGAGTTACACTCCACGCCAAACCGGAAGTGGCGCTGGTGCATCGAGGAAATCCCTCCGGCAGTAATATCTTGTTACGTGGCTCCAGACAAACACTCGAGTGCATGGGATCGCTTTCGAAACGCAATAATCTATATGATTTCGGCGTTTATTGCGTCATACAAACGGGAAATGGATCTAGCAGATCGACGTAAAATAATTGGAATATTTGTCCTCCAGTCTCATCGGCGAACGGTAAGAGGAATCTAACGTTATTTTCAGCTTGATTGTCCATTTCCTTGTTTGCAATCCATCTGATCAATGTATCAACCCATACTAAATAAAGTTATAAAGGAATTATAAACGACCCCCCCCCCCCCTTCCTTCACGCATAATAATAATAATAATAACTTCCTTTTATATAGCGCCTTTCAGAGGACCCAAGGTCGCTTTACATGATAAAGCATAATGTATACCGATCATATACATTTGAATTTTTTAATATAGCGTGTGTAGGAAAGAAACGCCAATCGATAATAACTCGCGTTTTTGGAATTACAGCAGAAAAGCTTAAAAACATACTTATATTCTCGACGGTATTAACACAACAATGTATGAATGAAAAAATATAACGTTCCCACATCCAGAACGATAGATACCCGATGTTGAATGGGCCATAGTAATGCAGATATAGCTATACTATTTAAAAAGTTATAGCCCTGCAAAGAAGGTAAACATCTCCATAGGGTTACAGCACTGGCAGACTGGGCATAAGGATGGGCATACTGCGTGGCAATAAAAGTGTTAAAGGGGCACTTTGTCCCAAAAAAAACAATGCTGATTTATTTGGCACATAATCTCACGCACGTCCCCAGAACAGTTTTGCACACGTTAACCTGTGTATTGTCGCAGTGAAAGGGTTAACCGTTTTGGTAGCGCAGCAGTGAAGGGGTTAACCCTTTCACTGCCACACGACAGAAGGTTAACCCTTTACTATCACACAACCGACGGTGAAAGGGTTAATTTAGTTCGACAGTAAATGTATTTGAATATGGCCACCGGCTTGTGTTGTGTTTAATTACAGCTCCATGTAATTATGTCCATGAAAAATGTGCAAATCATTTCATGGAGCTGCAATTAACGCAACACCAGGATTCAACCTCCCCGATGACATCACTGGTCGCCACATTCAAACTCATTTACCCTCAATAACTGCCAAACTAAATAAATGTGTGCAAAACTGTGGACAACATAAATCTGCATTGTTTTTTTTATATTTGGAGAAGTGCCCCTTTAAAAAGCAACATTAAATAACATGCTGTGTAGCCTGGAAGCACTTGAGGACTATCCTTTCAGGACGACCAGAACAGCCCCTCCGTAACCCCACCAGCGTTTCCTCTACATGGTAGTAGTGGTAGTGGTAGTAGTAGTGGTAGTGGTAGTGGTAGTGGTAGTAGTGGTAGTAGTGGTAGTAGTAGTAGTGGTTAGGGATGCACAATATTGATTTTTTGACACCGATACCGATAACTTTATGCTCCTCAAGCCGATAACCGATACCGATAACCGATATTTATTGTATTAAAATGTTCTTTTAATGTATATATTTTTTTTTTATCAACTTTTTTTTGTTTGTTTTTTTTCAACATGAAACAAAACATATCACAATACAATAATAATAAAAAGACTTCCCAAAGACAATAACTTAACACCAACTTAAATGTATATTCCTGTAGTTTTGACCTAACCAGACAACAGAAACAAAAGCCAAGACAACAGTTTTGACTGATAAAGTGACCATATTTATTTTTCCAAATGAAAATTCACAATCCGTCAACAACTTGTAATACATCCAACCTAAGACGCTCAAAGCTTTATTTTTTTTTTGGTCCACTTTTTCTCCCATTTTCTATATTTTTCTCCCATCCCAATTTCGTATCATCCAATTCAACCCTCCCCTGTCACGAACGCTGTTTCTTGCCTCCCACAAGCCGGCTGCAATGTGGACTAAGTCATACATAGCACAAGTCCCCTCCAGTACTTGAGGTAACAGCAGTCGCATCTTTTCACCTGCGCAGCTCGATCTCTCAGTGGCGAGGAGTAACGCGTGGGAGGCTCACGCTGCCCCCGACACTTCCTGATTCTACTGCGCAGGCGCACCAACCGACCTGTAGGAGTCGCTGTTCACAACGCCCGATCCCCACCCATCAGTTTCCCTCCCCGTAATACGGCCAATGTGTATTAGTGCGGACGACCAGCTAAACTGAAAGCAATGTGGAGCGCTGGGCTCGAACAGGCGAGCCCAGCGTCTCCGCATTCGTGGCGAGTGCCTTGCCCACTACGCCACGTAGCCACCCAACGCTCAAAGCTTTTTTTTCTTCTTTTTTCAAAGCTGTCCGCCTTGAAAGAAAGGCTTTGAGTGGACACATAGCCTAGCAGGTCGCCTGCGGCATCACCACCGCTGCGATGGTGTTAGAAGCCTACGACGACGGCGCGAGCACGCTTGTACCTATTGACGAGTCGTTTGCTAAATTAAAGAAGTTTGACAGAAATGACCCAAGGGCTCAAGCCGCTAGCTTTTAAGCAGTCCTTGGTGGTGCAAATTAACCTGGCTACTACGGAGCAATAAGTGACTGCGTATTCAACCAAGGGTTGCATCACAGCCATGAAAGGGGCTAGCTTTGCTTAGCTCCTCCCGTCGTCGCAGGCTTTTAAGTTAAGACAATAACACACCATCGCAGCGGTGGTGATGCCGCAGGTGACCTGCTAGGTTGGATGTATCACAAGCCGCTGCCCTTTTCCTTCCTCGTGGAACTTCTGCATTGCATTTATTACAAATAGCAAGCGCACTTTTCCCCTCTGAAACAATCCCCACTAGCGTCGCCATCTTTGTTGACATCCGCACTGCTTTCAAGAAACTTACATGACTACGTCACAGCCAAGAAAGGGAGCGCTGGATTTGTGTAAAACGCCCTGTTCCTAAACCACCTCAGTCGTACCACAGTACTGGCAAAACGGGAGGAGCCGACAGTCAAAACAAACGCACTTCATCCAAATTCACCCACACCGCATTTTTTTTTTACCAAAAAATATATTATATTATCGGAGCTATTAATAACGTTATCGGGTTTATCGGGATGACGTCATAATTGCTGATATCGGCCCGATAATTATCGTGCATCCCTAGTAGTAGTAGTAGTAGTAGTAGTGGTAGTAGTAGTGGTAGTAATAGTAGTGGTAGTGGTAGTAATAGTAGTGCTAGTAGTAGTAGTGCTAGTAGTGGTAGTGGTGGTAGTAGTAGTAGTAGTAGTAGTAGTAGTAGTAGTAGTAGTGCTAGTAGTAGTGGTGGTAGTAGTGGTAGTAGTATAGTAGTAGTGGTAGTGGTAGTGGTGGTGGTAGTAGTAGTAGTAGTAGTAGTAGTAGTAGTGGTAGTAGTAGTAGTGGTAGTGGTAGTGGTAGTAGTAGTGGTAGTAGTATAGTAGTAGTGGTAGTAGTAGTGGTGGTAGTAGTAGTGGTGGTAGTAGTGGTAGTAGTGGTAGTAGTATAGTAGTAGTGGTAGTAGTAGTGGTGGTAGTAGTAGTGGTAGTAGTAGTGGTAGTAGTGGTAGTAGTATAGTAGTAGTGGTAGTGGTAGTGGTGGTAGTAGTAGTAGTAGTAGTAGTAGTAGTAGTAGTAGTAGTAGTAGTGGTAGTATTAGTAGTAGTAGTGGTAGTGGTAGTGGTAGTAGTAGTGGTAGTAGTATAGTAGTAGTGGTAGTAGTAGTGGTGGTAGTAGTAGTGGTGGTAGTAGTGGTAGTATTAGTAGTAGTGGTAGTGGTGGTAGTAGTAGTGGTAGTAGTAGTAGTTTATTCAGTCATCACACAATACAATATACACAATCATTTAACAATCTTTCATTCAGGCAGTGACTGAAAAGGTACACTACAGACTGAAGCATATGCCTGTCCTATATTCTTAACAAAATTAAGACTCAAACTGTATTCTAAAAGAAAATAACAAAAAAATTATTCACATTTGTAATCTTCAAAAATAGCTATACAAACATTTTCTTAAAAGCGAATTACTCATTCTTAAATGTATATCAGCATTGTTCCACAAGTTAACCCCAACAATAGAAATACACCTCATTTTAATCCCTTTCTTAGCTTTTTGAACAGTAAAGGTACTGTATCTCGCTCCGTCAGAGTAATCTCCTTCACCAGTAATCCCGGTGTCCGTCTGCCACAGGGGTGTAAAAAGTACCCAGAAATTATACTTAAGTGACAGTATGGGTACCGTCTCAAAATCTGACTCAAGTAAAAGTCAGAGTATCTGGCTAAAAACACACTTGAGTAAAAGTCAAAAAGTGTCTACTTTTAAATGTACTTAAGTACTAGTAAAAAGAAAGTAAAAACTTTTTTTCTGACTGTCTATTCTTCTGATAGCAGGTGTTTAATCAAAGATCCCCGCTTTCTAGTCTTGGCACAAGGACCAATCAGCATGGGTATGGGCGGGTTCATATTCCATTGATGGGGATTTGATTGGCTGTTTTTAAATAAAGCAGGATTATTAACGCTAACGTTGGTTCGGCCAGAGAAACAAATATACTAATTAAAAAGGTTGGACCTGCGAGATTTCTACTTTGTAGGTCTGCATTTTAAATGTAGGGAGTAATGCTTTTTTTCTCTGAAATGTAATTGAGTAAAAGTACAAGTATACAGACCTAATAATACTTGAGTAAAGTACAAATCCCCCAAAACCAGTACTTAAGTATTGTAACAAAGTACTTTCTGGTCTGCCATGTGTTCCTCCAGTGAGCCTGCAGTCCAGGGACCGGATCGGCACCGGGGGGCCCGTGGTGGACTGCAGCCGGCTGTTCGACAACGATCTACCAGATGGGTGAGTCTGCCGGTCGAGGTCAATCTCTTAGCGGAGAACATTAACAAGAACTCAAAACAAACACCCACTGCCCTCGTGTACGGTCTGTTTATTTGTTTTGTTTGTTTATTTTATGGATCCACATTAGTTTACACCCATGGGTGAAAGACTATTGTTCCTGGGGTCCGAACACATAACGTACAACATTACAGTACATTCCATTACGGTAATAAAAAAACAATAAAAACATAAACACTTTAGCCAAAGTACATTCTCAATATCTTTAAAATCTCACAAAAGAAACACACACACAGGCTCCAGCCACAAATACAATACTAACTAAACTAACTAACCTAACAATACTAACTAAATAAATCGGTATAACTCAACTGTATTTCATTATTCATAACAGCATTTTTTTCCAACTTTTTCTTAAAAGTGAATTTGTCTCTGATCATCATTATCTTCACAGGTTTACATTTCCAGTTTGCAGCAGCTCTATACATTACTGTTCTCTTAAGTGCATTTGTTCTTGGTAGAGGTAGAGTAAACTGAAGACCCACAGCGTGTCTGGTGACATAGCCATGTCTAGTATTGGTGGGGGGTTGGGGGGTAAGATATGCGTAATATTATATTTTGTATGCGGTCGAAGCGGGAAGGGGGGGGGGGGGGGGGCACCCTACTAGACAGCTTTTGTGGCTGCTGCTTAACCATGTATTAGATTAGATTAAAATGTATTGTCATTATCCAGCACAAGTACAGTACAACGAAAATAGGTTTTTACATCCAACCAGAGTGTAAATGTAACTGTAAAGTGCAACAGTAATATACAATGTACAGGTGATTAAACCGGGTATAAAATATATAAATGAGCACTACTGAGTAATAGTGCTAATCAGATGAGTTGTATTATTATGTACAGTGATACAGGTATAAAGACACTATGGTAGTAAGTCATACTGACCAACAGCGTAACTAGTAAGAGTTGGTAAGGGATATGTACAGATATAGATATATTATCTATAGATATGTAAAAAGTGTGTATATATATATATATATATATATATACACACAGTAAGAATAAATATATATACATGGTACAGCATTATTGTACATGCTATCATACAGGGTTACTGTATATGGGTTATATGCAGGTGTATAAGTAGGTATATAGAAGGAGTATATGCAGGTATATTTGGACAGATATTGATATATATATATGCGTTAATATACAAATGTATATACAGCACTAGTGTACATGCTATCATAGTTATATGGGTATACTATAGTATGAGGTGGGTGGTTATGATTATTATGATATTTGCATGCGGTCGAACGGGTCAGAATGTGACAGAATAACCCACAATGTCCAAGTGCACTGATAATATTTGTGTCCTTTAAACATTGTCTTTATGTGGACATAAATAAAGATTCTAAATGTGTGTGTCTGTCTGTGTCTCTGTGTGTGTCTCTGTCTGTGTCTCTGTGTGTCTGTGTATGTGTGTGTCTCTGTGTGTGTCTCTGTGTGTGTCTGTCTCTGTGTGTCTGTGTATGTGTGTGTCTCTGTGTGTGTCTCTGTGTGTGTCTGTGTCTCTGTGTGTCTGTGTATGTGTGTGTCTCTGTGTGTGTCTCTGTCTGTGTCTGTGTCTCTGTGTGTATGTGTGTGTCTCTGTGTGTGTCTCTGTCTGTGTGTGTGTCTCCGTGTGTGTGTCTCCGTGTGTGTGTTTGTGTTGCCAGCTGGGAGGAGCGGAGGACGGCGTCTGGCCGGATCCAGTACTTGAACCACATCACACGCACCACGCAGTGGGAGAGGCCCACCAGGTGAGAACTCCCCGCCTGCAGAACCCCGACCCCAGACCCCTGAGTTTTACCATATGAATGAATGAATGAATGACTTTATTTGACAATATATAAGATAACATGTGACAAGCTCAGTCAGGAGATACCGCCAAGGATGGACACAATAAAGATCAGAGCTTATTTCCATTGTGGTCCTTGTAGGGGGGAGGGGGGGGGAGTGTGATGCTTAGACATGCATCATACAGACATGACATAGTAGTAGTAGTAGTTTATTTTTTCAGTCATCATCACACACAGTACAATATACATCATCATTTATCAATATTTGATTATTTACAGTGACTGAAAAGGTACAGACTGAAGCATAGTGCTTATATGTGCCTGTCCTATATTCTTACCAAAAAATACAAAAATTTAGACTCCACAACAGTATTCTAAAGAAAAGAAGAAGAAAAAAGCAAGCAAAACAGTATTATTCACCCTTGTAGTTTTTTAAAATTTTGCTTTACAAAAAAATACAAAAATGTAGATTCCATAACAGTATTCTAAAAGAAAAAAAAGAAAACAGAACAGTGTTATTCACCCTTGTAGGTTTCAAAAATAGCTTTACAAACCTTTTTCTTAAAAACCAAAACTGTATATCCGCATTGTTCCACAAATTAACCCCAATAATAGAAATACACCTCCTTTTAATCCCTTTCTTAGCTTTTTGAACAGTAAATTTACAAATATCTTTCAAATCATATTTTCTTTCATGTGTTGAAAAAAACCTTTGCACCCCATCTGGGAGTAACTTTGCTTTAGCTCTGTACATCACAACACATGACATATACATAACATACGCATAAAAACGCATAACGCATAAAAACATGTAAGGGTGCCTTTTAGCTGAGTATCTGGGTTAATTATAGTCCCTTTTGAGCCAGGTCTTTAGGCTGGACTTGAGTCTAACAGCAATATACCAACAGTATGGCCAGATAATGTTGATCTTCAAAAATCTAACCTCTTGAGCCCAAGCCCTTTTTTCTGAAAATCCCCCTAAAATACATACCTAATACGTAAATGGAAGATTGCTCCACTTCTACAAGGTCCATTTGCATGTTCTTGGTATCTAGGGACATCTATGGACCTCAGGGAATGTATTCCCAGTGTCAGAAATATTGTGTCTGTTACTAGGCTTGAGTAAATTGTAATGTAATGAACCAAAGGAGAATTTTCTTTTTTCATCTTTTGACAGTGAATAACGCCATGCTAAAATTGACCAGACATGACAAATGTTGCACCTTCTTGAGATCACACGTACAAAAAATCTAAGCAAATGAATAAAGGGAAGATGATTAAACAGAAGGTTTTGTAGATACAGTACTGAATTCTGCCATCCGGACACATGCTATTTGAAATATTATTATAGAATATAGAATATCAGGCCTATAAATGACCTTATTATAGCCAAGTCGCACATCTATGGATTGGGCCAAATCTCCCCTTTCCAATGGTTCAATCTGGATATAGTATCACCAGGCGTGATTCGCAAACCGTGAATGATATCTACTCTAAGTACAGGTACACTACTTTTTGATTATCTAAATTTCTCCGCCATTTTTCATCAGATTGCAATGTAGTTTTTTGCTAGACGTTCACAGAAAGGTAGAGAAACTAACTGCGTTCTAATTTATGCCAATAGCGTTCAGGTTTGTGGGAGATGATCCCGAAAAATAAGATAAATAAAAAAGTAAATCTACAAGTCATATGATTGACAGGAGCTGGCTTGAGCTGGGTAGTGTCGTTTTTCGAAATTCCAAAGCCCATCGAAAGCCCTGGGTCTCCTCTCCTCATACAAACAAAATGGCGGCGCACATTTCCTAGCGTCGATATTTGCCCGTTTCCGATAAAAAGATTTTTAAAACTCCTATTTCACTGATAACACTTTAACCCATTGGTAAACAAACGTATTGCTGAAAATATACACTTTAGACTGCTGTTTTGACAGGGTTAGTGTCTTTACTCTTGGCTACATTTGAAGAAGAAAAAAAACGCAACATTAATGCATACAGTCTTTAGAGATGGCTTTATGGCGTGATGTCATTTTCGGTCCGGTACCGGACCCATCGGGCTTAAGAGGTTAAAAACATAATTCATGACCATGCAATTTATTTTGTGTCGTGTGTTACAACAATAAATAACAATGTTCTAAATAAATAACAATTTTGAGAGTTAAGTACAGAAAAAAAAAAAAGGTTACTGTTGGGTGCCGATACTGAAGGAACTGGTACCGGTTCAGATGTGAACGGTACACAACCCTCAGAGTTGATAGTTTATTGCTCAAAGGTTTCCTGTTCATCTAGCAGAGAGAGATGTTGCTATGACTGTGAGAAAGCAAAGTGAGTCCCCTGGCTTCCTGGACTTCCTGTTCCTGTAGGTTTGGAATGTCTCTCCACATATAATATTTCATCACATAAATATTTGTGTCT
Source organism: Notolepis coatsorum (assembly GCF_963971535.1). Lineage (NCBI taxonomy): Eukaryota > Metazoa > Chordata > Actinopteri > Aulopiformes > Paralepididae > Notolepis > Notolepis coatsorum. The sequence goes on along the minus strand of NC_140178.1, from coordinate 106,483,310 downwards.
GAAGCGAACGCTCGTGTTCAAACCAAGGGGCTCCTCTTTTGAGTGTAGGATTATTTTTTTTAATGGACAGAACATACTTGAGTTAAAAAGCGTGTACCGGGGTCGCCCGAGTGGCGCACCGCATACAGCACTGCGGCAGGGGTTCCCAAACCTTTCAGGCCGCGACCCCCAAATAACGGTGTCAGAGAGCCGCGACCCCCACTATTATAGGAGGTTAAATTTTTTTTTTTTTTTTTTTTTATCCACTTTTTCTCCCATTTTCTATATTTTTCTCCCATCCCAATTTCGTATCATCCAATTCAACCCTCCCCTGTCACGAACGCTGTTTCTTGCCTCCCACAAGCCGGCTGCAATGTGGACTAAGTCATACATAGCACAAGTCCCCTCCGGTACTTGAGGTAACAGCAGTCGCATCTTTTCACCTGCGCAGCTCGATCTCTCAGTGGCGAGGAGTAACGCGTGGGAGGCTCACGCTGCCCCCGACACTTCCTGATTCTACTGCGCAGGCGCACCAACCGACCTGTAGGAGTCGCTGTCCACAACGCCCGATCCCCACCCATCAGTTTCCCACCCCCTAATACTGCCAATGTGTATTAGTATGAACGACCAGCTAAACTGAAAGCAAATGTGGAGCGCTGGGCTCGAACAGGCAAGCCCAGCGTCTCCAGATTTCGTGGCGAGGCCTTGCCCACTACGCCTGAGGTAAAAAAAAATATATATATATATATATTTTTTTATAAATGGAAATGTATGGTTGAAACATGCAAACGTTCAAACGCACACACACTAATAAGCATTGGAGGCTTTTAACCAGGGCCGGACTGGGGAAATCATTCAGGCCACTAAATATAGTGCAAAATATAGCCCCAGTCAGGCCACTTTTTAAGCGGGGGTCTGGGGGTCCCCCACCAGGACATTTCTTGTTACAAAGACTTCATTTCCTGCATTCTGGTGCAGGAATTTTTTTATTTGTACCCTTTAAATGCCAGTGTTTGTGATGGCATCACAAATTATTGTTAAAAAACAGGCTAGCATATGTATGATTAGCAACAACACTGATTTGGATGGTTTTTCTGTTTTTTTGTAATGTCAGATTGAAAAAAATACAATCTTTTATTTAACTTGAGCCCTGATCATAACACCACATATTCATTTTATAATTCTAACCCTTTAATTGCCAGTGTGTGTGATGGCATATATTTGCAATATATCAAATGCAAAGTAGATTTTTCTGGGGAGGATTATTACAGGCTAGCATGTGTCAATGATTAGCAACAACAGTTTTTTGTAAGGGTCCCGCCTCCACCAATCACATGCGGCTCCCTTTGTGTGTGTGTGAGAGCAAGAGAGAGAGATAGTTCTCCATTGTGTGAGTTGCAGTGATCTCCTGGTTGTTCCCCACCTAGGTTATCTAACTATTGTGCTGCTGCAACTAGAAACACTGGCCTGGCCTGCTTCTAAGGCCTGACTGCAAAAAAAGAATTGGATTTTTTTCTTCTGATATGTTGTGCCTTTACACATATGTTGGATTATGTAATTGGTTTGTCATGACAAACAAATAAAAAAATCCTGATTTACCCGCTGGCTACATGTTGTAGCCACCTCCTCAGAGGCAGGAATACTAAGCACCCCCTTAAGCTCCGCGAGAGAGGCTGAAAACTTTAACATGAGCGGGCACACACTCATGTCGCACACACGCACACTTATGGCCAAAGGAAAGGCCACTTTAAATTAGAATAACAGGAACAGTGTATTGCACTACCAAAGCTAACTAGCATGTCCCATATGCTCTGTAAATAACTAGGTACAGATACCGAGATGTCACTCCATGTTACCTGCTACCTGTTTACTGCACAATGTTGTTTCCTTCTTTTGATTCTATTATATGTACCACTGTATTGCACATCGTTGCGGGCAAGACCACCCGCATTTCATTGTATACCTGTATGCCGTGACAATTAAAACTCTCTCTCTCTCCCTCCACACCCCTGTGGCCTCTCTCTCTCTCTCTCTCTCTCTCTCTCTCTCTCTCTCTCTCTCCCCCTCCACACCCCT